>NC_136936.1:21692401-21704901 GCF_949987615.1 Pollachius pollachius
AGTTTTAGAAATCAAATTATTGCATAGACATTCTGCTGACTGTGTTCTTCAAGGTGACATTGACACAAGGGCGTCCCTTAACCTTTATCAGCCCATCCCGTTACACATTACTTTCGCTGACCATTGCAGTCTTGCCATGGATAAGTAGTCTAAATGACGTTTTATTTTTGGGATGGTCTTCCCCTTGGACCAGCGTGAGCCTCCACCGATTTAAGTTTCGATACGTCGGTGCCGGCGGTGCTGTCATGATGACACAGTCGTTGTGTCATCATTCAAGAACCAATTCATTTTTCAACCGTTTACCTTCGTTCAAACCAATGAACGAATCTAGACACTTGTATCTTCAATGATATCTAAACGAAATTTCAATAGCTTTTATACTTTATTCAGAATCACAGTTTTAGTTTCTTACCGGCATAGTTTTCAGTTGCTCTCATTGATTTCCTTTAACGCCAGAGCGTGCGGACGTTCATGCACACACACACACACACAACCACACACACACACACACACACACACACACACACACACACACACACACACACACACACACACACACACACGCGCGCGCAATAGCTCCGCCACATAGCCGCATTTATGGACACTCCTGATCCGATTAGAGGTGGAAGAATAGCTCAATCGGAATAAAAAATGATCATATATACGCCTCAATCGGAATACAGTTCTCTGATCGGAATAGAATTCCATGTCCCGGTAATTTATCAACCCTAGCGTGTCTGGTTGCTAAGCGACGTCTTTGGCGGACTATTTCTCTGTTGATCAACACTACAATGATAATTGTAAAAAGACACACCGTGTGAAGATATTGTTTCGTTTTGGCAAGGAGCCGTGTAATAAGCGGGATAATGTATACTATAATGTATACCTTACATATAAGTCCAGACCAACATAATGGTTGTGCGCGAGACATACGGACGTACGCTTACCACCTTTGTAAATGCCATATATATAATACATTGCATGATTGGAATAGATCTATTCCGTTTAGAAATCTAATCGGATCATAAGTGTCCATAGATGAGTGGCCATCAGTTTTTCAGGGTGACATGCAGCGGAGTGTGATCGGTAGGTTTCAAGCCCCTCCCTTCTCCTCTCCTCTCGTAGCAGTGAGTGAATACGTCAGGTCAGCGGTACGGAGTGTTTCCAACTGTGCCAGTTAACTTCAATTACAATTTGCGGGGCTTTTAAAGCTGTAAAATAAGCCACCACACCACAGACAGCACACCACAGTGCTGTTTTTCTGGAAATAAAAAAAAACAATTACAAAAAAAAAAAAACGCCTTATCATCGTCAACTTGGTATGATCGACGATGGAATCCATCTATTGTCGATAGTCGATAGAATCGACCATCGGCCCATCCCTATTGGCCATGGATGTTCACTTGGAATAACCTTGGCACTGAGGAAAATCTTGCATCACATTCTATACATCTTGTAATATTTAACACACCCTTATCCGAGATATAGTGGAGGTTTCCCCACTGCTGGGTCTGAATAAGGAATCAAGTGAAACTCGAGCCCCGGAGGGTAACCCTGCACACACCCTCCAAAACCCTTCCTCCCCCAGTGGCCGCAATAAACACACAGAGCGATATGTGACACCGGTGGTCTCCCGCACCGACCACCACCACATACCACATCTACCCACCATCTCCTCCCACACATTGGACAGCCAACGCTGATACCTAACTTTATATGTGTTGAAATGTGAGGGCGGTGGATGGCCTGACATGTGAGACGTGTGGACAGCTAGCAGCTCAGCGGTGTAATGTCACATGTGACGCAATACCGTGACCCAGACGTATCACTGTCCTCCCCCGAGATACAAGGACACGATCAAAGTGCAGACATCCACATACATTCGCATTTTACATTTTTTATACAATGCACTGATATAAGAACGGCAGTGAGGAGGAAACAGTCTTAAGGAGAAAGGAGGAAACATTCTTAAGGGGGGCCAGATATAGGCACCAGGAAGGAGCCAGATATTTTTATTATGAGGTATCGCCCAACGGTATTGATTTCCTCCTGATCACGAGCTCTGCTACCTGCGAGGAGCGCTGCCTTCACGCCGCCCGTCCACAGGTTCAGAGTTTCCAAGGAATAATAATCCTTGACCTTTTGTCTTCTTGCTAAACCCTCCAATAGCACGTTAGAATCCTTCTTCCTGGCACATTCCGAGTCTCTCTCTCCCTCCCCCCTACTCCATCTCGCTCTCTCTTTGTCTTTACACTGAATATTTGAAAAAGCTGTCCTACTTCTGCTGAGAAACTTTTCGGCGGCAGCAGGGTCCCTAATGGGACTTGCGCTCACCCCTGCGCGCGCCCTCCTTGATGCAACATGGCAGACGATTCGGCGCAGGACCTTGCTGACAACGCCACAAGCTAGTCATGTGGAATTGGCAGGGCCCAACCCAACAACAGGGCTAAATATAGACGGCTGGCATACATTTGACGATGTGACGATGTGAATAAAAAAATACGCCGCAAATGTATGTACCCACAGTTGTTGTTTTGTTAAGGTTTCAATGAAGAACATATGAATTGAGCATGCTATCCTGTGTTATGGCATTATATCACATTACGAAGAAGGTAGAAAGGGGAGGAGTCATGTGGACATAGTAGGGCCATTCTAAGCATTAGCTATGTTATGTGACAGCAAGAACAGCATTAAGGTCAGGGAATGGAAACAGATGAAATTTGTTTGAAATTCTACAGTGCAGGTAGCTGTATTTTCTGATGAAAAAAAATCAAGCAAAGACACAAACGATTGTGCTAAGGAGTCTCAAATGAGTCCATTGCATAAGCCGAGAGGGTAATTTTCGCTAAGTCAGGGGTAGTGACTCTGCAGTGACAGAAAACCACTTGGACAAGAGAGTATCACACATGACATTGCTGACTCCTCTTAGTTCTGTGGAACGCTGAGATGAATACCACTTCCAAAATGCTTTAATTCATCAGTCCTTCATCAATCCTGGGCAGGAAATAAGGTATTGTTGCATTTGAACACGGCCTCAAACAGTCAGACCATATCCGGAACGCTCATTGAGGGGTGTCGCCAGTCAACCTTACTTTAAGCCTTTTGGATTAGCTTTAACCAGTTAACCTTGTCAGTTGTCAAGGGCCGTATTGAATGCTTCTCTCTTTAAACTGTTTAAGAACCTTTCAAACTCCGCTTAGAGAAAACAAATAGTCTAGACAGTGCTCTCACAGTTTAGAGAATGAGTTGACTTTTATCGAGTTATATTGCTTATGGAGAGAGAGCGAGAGAGAGCAAGAGAGAGCGAGAGAGAGTGCGCGCGCGAGAGAGAGAGAGAGAGAGAGAGAGAGAGAGAGAGAAAGAGAGAGCATCGGTGTTCTTACTGGGGGCTGGGGTGGAGCAGCTGGAGGCTGTGGGTTAGAGGTGTGGCAGGCAGAAGTTCTTCCTCCATCGTCGGGGACATCTCTTTCTGGGCTGTGGCTCTTTTGCTATCAGGCTGTATTTGTTTGATGCTTGCCAAATGGAGGTGTGCAATCGGCTGACTCTCTCCACTCCCTCTAACTAAGCCAAACTCCCGCAGGCCTGCCGTTAATAATGTAGTCTTAATCTATCCTGTCTCCTCTCTTTTTCTCTCTGTTTCAACAAAACACTCATCCTCCTTTCTGCTGTCCCTTGGCCAAGTCTCTCTAAGTTGCATCTGCTTTTACATAACAACGCCATCAAGGAAAGCGTGAGACATGTTACGTAAATGAACTGAATCTGAATGGAAATATTGGAGATTTGCATGAATCAACGTTTTGCGGATGAGGACCTGAGGTCTTAGATGGAGTCCTCAATTGAGCTTGACCTAAATTGAGTTGTGTTCAGATAAGTAAGAGGTACGATAAAGAGGTGTGCCACAATAATATCAATCCTTTCCCTATATATCCACTCTTTGTGAACGCCGTATACAGCTCTGCGAGGAAGTGAACTCCGCCGCCGGCTTCGCTTATTATAGGTGTATGTCTTAGTTGCGTAATACTCTTTTATATAACATCTGACATTGGCTACGCCATGCCATGGCGTCATCCGAGGTACTCTTAGTAAGTCTGAGGCTGAAAATTGTCATATGCAATAAGCAGAGCCTTGTAATATGCATAAGACCTCTGAATGGTTGGCTAGGGATCTCTCTCAGCCACAGTGGTGCTGTCAAAGAAGAACCTTGTTTGCTCCTGCATGATGGTGTTTGAAGATGTATCTCGCGCACTGATGAATCATTCTGAAGAGCCCTCCGATAAACCAGGCCATCAGTGTATTATCGGCACAGCGGGCTGGTGATCTACACTCAAGTGTTTCACGTTATAATAAAGTGTTCAAATAACAGCAGCAGGGGTTCAATCCTTACAGCCTCGGCCTCCTCCTAGCTTCCCACACTGACACATTACACAGCTAATGCCATTATAGGCATTAGCTGTGTAATGCGACAGCGAGACCAGCATTGGGGGGAGGCACTGGGTAGAGATGGAGAGTGCTAGACATTATACAGTGCAGGGAGCCTCCATAGACCAACCGTTCAGATGTAAAACAAAGCCTTGACAAATGATTATGCGAAGAAGTCTTAGCCCGGGCCGCCACACAGACAGCTTCTATAGAAGAGGAGTGACCGCCAACCGATGGGTCAATTCCATAAGCTATTCTATTCTTCCATGTGTGCTAAGTCAGGGGTACTGGCTCTGAATTGATTGAAGCCCTCAAGGACGAGGGAGTGTCAGACATGACACTGCTGATGACTCCCATATTAATCGGACATCACCGGAACAAGTGGAGATGAATCCAGATCCCCAATGCGAACATAAAGCATTTGGGGTTCAGCTTCCTGGAGAGTCTCCCAATTTTGGCTTCTTCTCATCAGCACCAGTATACTTTTTACTTAATCTCAAATATCAGTAAAAACATCCAGCCATAACGACTGCTGCATAACTGCTCCCTATTATCTGACTGTCTATGAATTGAAATACATTCCCCTGCACTCTGTGTAATCCAGAATCCCAATGATTAATACATGCAACAGAGTATTAGTGTGGTTAGTGTCGGCCCTGTGTGCTCTGCCATGGGGTCAGAACGTGACTCCGTAGTGTGTTCATGTGGTTCATACAGAGTGCAGGGGCTAATCCAGCAGCACCTCATCATTAGTTTCCCTCGCTGGGGACTGAATCGTGATAGTACCAGTCCACAATATCAAATATTAATTTGACAAGGAGGAAATTCACATCACCAACAGTGGCGGGTGATATCTCAGTATAAAAACATCTGGATCCTTCGTGGTGCCTATCTGGACACTGGAGACGCATTCTAATGCCATGGTTATATATAATGAGTTGTATGTGTTTGCTCGATATCCATTCATTATTCATTTATTTATGGCAAAATAGACCACTGTGAAGTTGTCACATCAAGGTGATCAACCCAAGAGGATCTCTTTTTAGATAACTATAGAAATAGTTATCTTCCTGATTGGTTTCTCAGAAACCGAAAGCATTCCCATTGAGCGACGTGTGAATATCGCATATCGCCGCGTGTGTGTTTATCGCTGCCAGGGGGGAGGTAGCGGTGGGGTGTGTGTGTGTGTGTGTGTGTGTGTGTGTGTGTGTGTGTGTGTGTGTTGGATGAGGGGCTTTCCGAGAGCAGTAGCATTTTGCAGGGTTACTTTCCGGGGCTGGAGTGTCAGTTCATTCTTTATTCAGGCCCAGCGGCAGGGCAACACGCTCCGCTTCCACTAAATCTCGGATCAAGGTTAAGAGTGTTAAACACTAATTAATCAAAATATCTGAACTAGAACGTGTCTCTAGAATAAAACATGCCCATCAAGGAGTCAATCTGTCCAGGGAATTTTATAGATCAGCGCTCTACAGATGCCCTTAAAGGCAACATAAAAACAAATGGGTTTGGTTTAGCGAAAGCTTTACTCAAGGACTGTTCAAGGAGGACAAGTTTATAGACCGATGTATACATGTTATAGATCACTTCTGCCTTTGCTTGGCAAAAGAAGACTTACAACTTTTAAAATAGAGGCCCCCCCCAGACCATCTGCTTTCTATGAGAGACCAGAGGTTTCACCATTCTGTCTCAGGGGTCTTCCTTATGTTCTCTTGAATCTCATAGTACCCTAAGAACCTAGAGGTCGACCCATTTCAAGCCATATAGTCGAGTAATTGTTTGAAAAATTCATCATGTAGGACTCTATGTTTCCGTAACCACCCTCATAAAATCCCTTACTTCTTTATCTGACTGTTCACAATGTTGTCCAATGCCCACACACCACGGTCATGTATATCAGACCTGGGGTAACTTAACTAAACATACTTTTGTGTTGTATTTTTATCAACAAACAAACAAATTGTATATTGAGCTTACACAAACAACAATATGAGGCAGTTTCTGCAGATAAAATATATTCAAGGACACTACCAGCCTTTCAAAAGAAAAAAGCTTCTACCATCAAAGTTCAAACTCACGGTCATATCCTTGTTCACTGTGGTCCGTGCAGGAGGTGAACTGCAGTCCATGTAACGGGGAAGAGAAATGCCAGAGCTCACTTTCTTTCTTATGCAGCACACTACGAAGCACCTTTCAAGGTTCTGTGGAGTTAATCAATATCAATTCCAAAGCCGCTCGGTCTGCATGCAGGCCTTCTCTCAGGGCAGCTGCTGAATATATGTAAAAGAAAATCTCATCATTCCCAATTCCCTAAATGATTTAGGGAAGGAGGTTATAAAACCGTAAATCTATCTCCAGAGCCTATTGTTGGAGTGATCAACATTTGAGGTTTGACATTTTTAGGGTTTCCTTTTTGGACATTTGGATGGTTTTATACAAGAGCCCTCAAAGAAACCACTCTTGTTTACTACACCCCATGTTACATCATTATTAGTTCAATCAAAATCCAAAGCACATGTTCATGTCAGCCACAAGAACAGACGCAATAGAATGATTTTGAATTTGCTTGTCCAAAATACACATAATAATAAAAAATGGATCACGCAACAAATATTTACAAAGATTGTCAAATGAGCAGTGTGTGCTTTGGGATAATCTTTTAAACGATTCTACAGCTCATAATCTTTGCAACTGAAGGAAAAAAAAACACACACGGCAGGCTTAACATTCAACCAATATCATCATCCAATGTTTCCACCTCATGCAATGCCAGAAAGACACAGCTGCCTTGTGTACAATCCAATTAAATCAAGGATCCAACCGCATCTCCTACACCTTGCGCTGAGCTTATAACCTGTTTGACTGGGAAGCACATTGCGTTACCATACACACACCCAACTCTAAATTGGAAATTTGGCCACATTTCTGCATTCTGTGGATCTGGACGTGGTTGGCGCTGGAGAGATGGAGTTTGTTTAGGGTGTCCTCCAGCCCTTCATTCCTTCTTGGAGTAGGCATCAGCATAGCATTAGCATAGCCACTAACTGCATTTAATTGACACCATCAGTCAGCGGGATGCCAAAGTGCCATCTCCATTTGAAAAATCGTTCATCATTGCCGGGTAATGTATCTTTTAGAGGAGGCAACCAGGCATATGTTTTAAGTGATGGCAACGAGGATGGGGGATGGGGACGGGGGCTGAGGGTGGAGTTTAAGTCTTTTATTATCCATCGTGTGGCCATGCCATCTGTGTTCTTCTTCTCTCCTTCTCCCATGTCCGTTCAGCTGGAACTGCCATGGCACCTGTCCGCCATCCAATCCTATTGATTGAACCACTGGTGACACCTGCCCCTGAGACCCCCCCACCCTATCTCCCCATTATCCCAAAACACCACATCCAATCACACCTCCTTCCTCTTTTCTTCTCCACAGTGTTCACATCACCTCACCCTGTCCTGTGTCTTCCTGGTCTCAGCCAAACCCAGTACTGACTTCCAATAATGCTCTTTTAGGGGTGTCCACCTATTCCATTAGAGTCGAAGACGTGGAAGAGTCACTTCAACCTGACAGCTAAATAAATCGCCATTCCCGGATCCCATCAGGCACATCCAGCCTCTATTCATTCAACCAACCGTCTATCCAAGCACCCGACAACCAACAGTGGTTGTCACTAAAGGCCATACAGCCACGCTATAACTTGAGCTCTAACCTATAACACTGCTGAAACCTATTACCACTCATTGTATTGACCACAGAACAAGACAATCAACGCTGCCTGACACGACCCTCCATGGCTTCAGGACTCAGAATACACGTGGTTCTGAATGCCACTTACTTCCTGCACACAGCACTCAGGTGATATTGCAGTTTTGCTCTTTTGCCCGTAAAACGGGTGTTTGAACCAATTAGACAGTTTCAGAAATTGAATGTCTTTGTTGCTACTACCCTATTTTACAACATTTTGGGATAACCCTATAATATGTGTATAAACAGTATATATAGATACAGTATATATAAGTAAAAAATAATAGACACTTTTGTCTTCCTCTTCTTTAACTAAAATGTACCGTCCCAAACCGAAAACCGTGACCCCAAAACAGTGATATGAACTGAACCGTGAATTTTGTGATCCGTTCCGCACCTAGTCTACGTGTTGTGTCAAAAGAGGAGAGAAATGTGCCAGAGGTAACTTAAAGGTACCTATCTGTATTGATAAAACAAAATGATATCTGTGTGAGTTGTTACACTGGAACCATGACGCCATTTTGAAGCAAACAAAGCAGGTGGTCCATCATTTTCAGGAATAACACTGTTTTGCTGTAACAGCCATGGCCATTGAGAAAGGAGTATAATAGATTCTTTGAAACATTCAAGCTCTTATTGAATACCCAAAGGCACTTAGAAGTACTTCAAAAGTACTTCAGCTTGCTGCAATTTTGGAGAAAGTAAAACCCTAAGCCCCACACAGACACACATGGACAAACATACATGCGCATAGACACAAACACAGACCAAAACAAACAAACACACACATACACAATGGGTCCAGGGACAGGTTTTGGAACTTTAAAATGTATTTTAGGCAACGAGTCACGGACAGTGGTATATATTGATGTCCACGTCTGAGTGAGGGATACGCTCCTTGGACACTTAGAGTATTACGCCAAGGTGTGTGATGCATTTTGTCAAAATTCACAAAATTGTTGTGGTGCGTAACTATTTGGATGTCACAGCCCCTCCACTCTAAAAGTATGGGTGTAAGTTATTTAGTAAGTAATTTAGTAAGAAATTTATAGAGTTCCTTCATAGTGGGCTTTAGTGTTCCTGATATTAATTTGAAGTTGATTTGATAAAGCCCAAAACATTCTTTCCTAGTTTTTTCACATCCATTCCCCGTCCCAAAACCCCCCCGCCCCCCTGTGTTTGTGTGTATGCGTATGTGTTTGTGTGTGCGTGTGTGTGTGTTGCCTGCCTGCCTGCTTGTGTGATTACCAAAGCTTTCACAAGCACTTCATACTTGAAATGGTGTACCACAGACACACACGTACACACTTGCACCCTCTTTTAATGTGAATCAAAAGATGGTTGGGTAAAATCCCAGATCCGATGATCAAAAGATATCAACAAAGACGTGGCGGTCAGCAGACATGGGCAAGTGCAGGATCGTTCCCTTTCAGATGCATATTAGATTTGGTCCTGGAGAACAGGCGGGTGGATGTTGACCTACATACCTCTGGTTTTCTTTTCAACTCATGGTAGAGAAAAAAAGACCCTCACTTAGCTTTAAAAAAATGTTGATACATAATAGATGTGATATGTGATCAGGAAAATATCTCCGAAATTGCCATGGCTACCACGGTAAAGTACATAAGGCGGGCTGAATACTAGAGCAAGATGGAGGCGGTGGAGTATAGGCAGGCGATGAGTCAACCGGCCTGAACCATATTCCAGCCAGCAGGACATTGTTCAGCCCAAAGGGAGAAGGGTACAGGAGAAGGGGGTGTTGGGGGTTGATAAGCCCTCCGGTGACACTGAGGAGAATTCATGTGATGTTTGACCCCACGAGACACTGCTGACACCCCTCAAAGTCATCTTAGAGGGTGGCTGGAGTGCCCAACGGCCACTGCAGCACAAACACGCGTGCAAACACCCGCGACACCTTGAGTGTGTGGATTGTGAACAAGCAAAAGCACCAGCACAGTGACAAGGGACTGTGTGTGTATGCGTGTGTATCTGTGTCCCAGTAAAGAACTGTGTACTGAATACAGTGCCAGCTTATTGGTTTCACCAAAAGGGGTTCATTACAATGTTATACTATTAGTGTTTTTATGGCAGTGCAATGGCACACTGCAAAAGGCAATAGCGTCATGGATTTGTCAGAATGAGTCTATGCGAGTTTCTGTGTGTGTGTGTGTGCGTGTGTGTGTGTGTGTGTGTGTGTGTGTGTGTGTATGGGTGTGTTTTGTTCACCCCCACCATTACATCCCCTTCTGTCTACTTCTCCTCTTACTCCCTGTATTAGTAAGTGTGTGTGTGGAGGGTGATAGTGTTACACTACCAATCTACACCATACTGCTCAATAACTGCCACTTAAAATGACAGGGTGACCTTACTTCCACTGTAGAGGAATGTCGCCTGCAAGCACAAACGGCACATG
Organism: Pollachius pollachius; assembly: GCF_949987615.1. Classification (NCBI taxonomy): domain Eukaryota; kingdom Metazoa; phylum Chordata; class Actinopteri; order Gadiformes; family Gadidae; genus Pollachius; species Pollachius pollachius. The sequence goes on from NC_136936.1 coordinate 21,702,975, forward strand.
TGAGCGCACTCACCCACACACGAAAAGAAATGCCTACCGCTACCACACACACACACACACACACACACACACACACACACAGATACACACGTACATTACCCCTCCACAGACACACGTTTATAAAGGTCAAGTGAGTGTGAAGGGGCTATCCGACTAATCTTGATTCATGGAGCAAGCAAGCCCAGCGAGCGAGAGAGTGTGTATGCGCGCATGCTTGTGGATGTTCTTGCTTGTTTCTGTTTGTTTGTGCTAGTATATGTGAGAGACGTTACGCTAGAGATGATAATTTAAAAGAGAAGAGAAGTGAGACAGGTAATTTTAAAACTCCTAGGTCTGTATTGATGAAACAAAATTAAATCTGTGCGAGTTGTTGCACTGGAACAAAGCAGGTGATCCTTCAACTTCAGGAATAACAGTTTAACAGTTTAACAGCCAAGCCTTTTGAGAAAGCAGGAGGATTTATTCTTTGAAATATTCAAGCCGTTATTGAAGCCCCAAAGGCACTCAGTAGTACTTCAGAAGTACTTCGGACCGCTGCAATTTTGGAAAAAGTAAAAGCCTAGTAAAACACACGCACACACACACCGAAACACACACACACACACACACACACACACACACACACACACACACACACACACACACACACACACACACAAAAACACACAAACACACACGCACACACGCACACTCACACACAAACACACTGAAACACACAAACACACACACACACACACACACTCACATACACAAACGGACACGTAAACACACACTCACACAATGGGTCCAGGGACAGGTCTGTGAACTTTTTGAAATGGTTTTGGCCACAAGCGCACCCAACCAGCCAGGAAAGAGTTGGGAGATATTTCAGCTGTTTAATCAAAAAACCGAATTGCTGAACTAATGGCAACACATCGGCACACATACCATGTGTGTGTGTATCATAAGCACACATACCATGTGTGCTAATGCCATTGGCTTCATAAAAGGTCAATATTCAAAAATCTACGATCTGAATACATCTGTTCTCATTGAAAACCAAATAAACACAAGGTCACTCACCTCGACTGACCTTGGAGGGAGTGGATGGCACACACTTCCCAAAGTGTGTCATCTCCGTTGCATTGTAATCGTTTGCCGACGAAGCCTCTCTCAATGTTAAATAAAATATGGAAGCTGACAGGCCAGGATGAAGCCATCGTAGAGGAGCTTTTACCAAAGCTTTTTACCTTTGACCAAAATACAGAGAGAACATCTCTGCTTTCATGTGGTTATTTAAACCAAAGCAAAGTATAAGCATTAGAGTCCTAAAATCTAAAAAACGCTGCTAGTAAAATAATTATTCAAAAGCTGGCAGACGCTGAAAGGATCAGAGAAGCCCTTTTTATTAGCGGAAATCTGTCCTTTAAGTCATTTGATGCATTATGTACTGCAAAATGCAGCACAATAAGGAGCGTAATTAATTGAGCTAGCATTGGAGAACAAGCAACAGTAATCTCACAGAAATTCATTAATTTCATAAAAACGCCCAAAGCAATGTTCTGCAAAGCTTTTACACACCTTTAGCCGCACAGAGAAAACATATTTTTGCATATCATTGCTATAAAAGTATTCATACATTTCATTATTTCAAACTCAGCTGTAAAGTTGTGTGCTGTGCGTCTCTTTGCCATTCCCTCTTACAAAACGACCAGGCGGTATTGACAGTGTGCCTTCAAGTTAGTGTGTGTGGCAGTAGCTCACATTTTCATCAATATTCAGGAAGGCTCATGACCCCCCGAACTGACTCTGACTGTTTTATGGATATTGCCCCTGGCTCTGACAAAGTCCTACTTTTAAATAACAAGAGCCTTGATCAAAAAGGGGATATAAAATTGACATATTCCCAGCTACCTGTGATATGCAACCACGTGAAATGACCTACCAC
>NC_136936.1:21709901-21765200 GCF_949987615.1 Pollachius pollachius
AACAACAAAGACACAACTCACAACAACTTCTCTGTTTCAGCGCCGCAATGGTGGAACGAGCTCTCAGCCGATGTCAGGAACACAGAGTCGTTCATCAGTTTCCGAAAGAGACTGAAGACTCACTTGTTCAGAGTTCACTTGGACTCTGCATAGCCTCCTCCCTTACCCCTCATCCCTTCTCCTCCCTAACTCTCCTAAAAACACCCATCTTAAGCACTTATTGTATGACCTGGCGCATAATGTAAGCACTTATTGGGCCCTATTTTGACAGCCTGAAATGCAAGTGAGAAGCGCCAAACGCAAGTAGCTTTGTGGGCGGTTCTATGGCGATGTTGCTATTATACCGGCGGATAAATGACTCTTGCGCCCGATGCAAATCTAAAAAGGGTTGCCCTGAAGTAGCCTAATTACCCGTAGGTGTGGTTTGGGCGTAACGTGCAATAAACCAATGAGAGTGCCATCTCCCATCCCCTTTAAGAGCCATGAGCGCATTTGAACCTGACGAGTTGATATTTTGACAGCGTGTTTGCAGTCTCCGATGAGACAGATGCATGACCACATGGATTTCAAACTTCAAATGGCTCAGTTTATGGCCTAATAATATGGCCTAAATTACACAAGGAAAAGCACTTTCTTCCACAACTTCAGAAATACTGAGTCATCAAATAAATTTCAGCAAAGAAAACTTAACACACATGATATTCGGTAACTGTTGGTCTATTTAATGATAGACGGAATATATTAACAAACATTGTTTCCTACCTGTATTGTATGCATTATCGTTATCGACTTGTGTTCCTAATATGCATGTGTCCCCCCGTTAATATACATTGCCATGGACTGTATTATTCATTACGTGTTTAGTTTGCGTGTGTTTAAACAGATGGACACACACACGCGCGCCCGCATCCATTCATTCTTTTACGCATACACACACGCTTGCCCGCATTCATTCTTTCTTTTTAACACTCACTTGCGGTAAAACAATGTTTTCTCACGATCAAATACTCATCAATCCTAAAGGTTATGGGCTTGTACACGATGTCTGTGTCAAGAAAATATGTGTTTGCTGTACGGCGCTTGCAGATGCATTGATTTAAATACAACTGATTACCGCTTTTTTAGCTGTTCTTTCCCAAATAATTTAACCAACGTTATCATTTACCCTAAAACAAGATTTTGTTTTGGAAGGCTGGGATATAGGCTACTTTGCTCGAGTTAATTATTTAGGGGTCTGAGCAGCGAAGCTGCTAGGTCCCCTATTGTTTCTGTAACGTTTTTTTTTTCCTCAAATTCTGTAAAAGTCATACTGCAGCCTATACCGTAAGTCGAAAATTTTCAATTTTCCACTGCCCATAAACCCAAATATGTGGTACTGCACCCAAAGGTGGGGCTATTGTAAAAAATCATGATTTGGCTTATTTCTCCTCACCAGACTGACCTGGACTTAAAATTATTTCATAATATTAATCTCTAGAATCAGATGCATCTATAAAACCCCTTTGTCTCATGTCCTAAAAAAATGTACTTTTCCACAATTTCATATTAAGTCCAAACATGATAAAAAGATTCACAGGCTACAAAAAAAAATCACCAAAATCACCACACAAAATCTTTACACCAAGCCTCACAGAAATCATCAAACAAAATTTGTTTTATTTAGCTCAATTTGAGAAATATTGGCCAATAAAGTTGGAGCAGTTAGCCCATTTTTCTTCTATGACCATTTTGTTATTGTATAAAAAAAACATAAAACTATTAGGTGGATACCAATACCCCCCACTACCCATAAACCCAAATTGTGGTACTGCACCCAGAGGTGGCGCTATTTTATAAAAAAATATGAACTAGCCTTATTTCTCCTTACTAGATTGACCTGGACTCAAAATTCATTCATCATATTAATCTCTAAAATCAGATGCATCTTTTTCACCCTGGTATTCTGCTCTAAAAATTTTCACTTTTCCCACAATTTCATAGAAAAGCCAAACGTCCACAGTCTGAACCCATTTTGCCTATGTGACCATTTTGTTATTTTATAACTACCATACGGCTATCATATCATGGATACAGTTAACAGTGCAAATTTTCAGATCTGTACTATTTTAAGAAAGCCCTTAATGCTCTTCTGAAATGTGTGCTTGGAGTTCTCTTGAAGTTGTGTGCTTATCAATCGACATTTCCACTATGTGTATGTGGCTTCATTAAATTCGGGAATGTCAGTGGCTCAACGGGATAATGACGTGTACTGGTGATCCTTAGGTTGAGAGTTCAAGCCTGATTAGAGCATTATGAACAAGCTAAACATGACATTCTATCATTCCCCCTCATTTAAGAAACACAACATTGAACAGCACCTGAAATTCATCAAGGCAATCAACATTCCGGCTCATTAGTTTCAAAGAATCGGTCTGCCAAGACACAGTATGGCCTTAAGGGGAACTTCTTCGTTAACCATTTTTCCTTCACAATTAACTCTGTCATATTTATATTTCTTCCTTTAGTGTTCTTGACTACAAATGTATAATTTCCCCGGAATCTCAAAGATTTTTCAGGTATATGCTTTGAAGAAAGCCCTTAATTTACTTGAGAAATGTGTGCTTGGAGTTTCCTGGATGTCATGTGCTTATCAATAGACATTTTGACCATGTGAATGAGGCTGAAGTTCAGGTTTTATAAGTGGGACATCTTTCCTTAAATATGACAATTATATGTTGTATTTATATATCTTCCATTAGTGTGTTCTTGACTTTTAATTTTGCTCGGACCCCGTTAATCACCGCTTGCAGTTAAATTTATTATTATTATTATTATTATTATTATTATTATTATTATTATTATTATTATTATTATTTTTTTTTTAACGCATGGCATAGTGTTCATTCATATTGAAAAGAAATGTTTCCACAATCCACATTATCATCATAATATTTCACTTAGGCAAATCGTTTGCATGTTTGTGCTGTGTATAGCCTACTGGTGTGTAAGCTTATGTTGCAGATCCGACCCGCAATGGTACGTCAAAATAGCAACACCAACTGCGCTATCCGCTAGTGGACTTAGACCAGGTATTTGCCGGTCAGTTGCGCAACTGCTTTATCGGTCTGTAAGATAGCACCAGGTATCATTTGCGCTGGAACACACCTCTGCTTTTCGGCGACAGGCCTCTCAGGGCACAAGTTTGCTGCGGGGGGAAATCTGCTTTGCGCCTGGTGCAAACTAGCAAGGATACATGCGTCGGTGTAGAAAGTCAATTGCGCTGGGTGCAAGATAGGGGCCATTGTATGTTGTACGTTCTAGCACTTAAAAATAGTACTTAGCATTGTGTAGCATCTTATCCTATCTATCTTTGTTGTGTACGGGGAATGGGTTAACCTTGCAATTGTAAGTGCTTGTCACTTGTGTCTATGAATATCTTTAATGAACCGACGGCGATATATTGTTGTTTCTCTTTCTTCTGACAAATGTACTTATTGTCGCTTTGGATAAAAGCATCTGATTAATGCCTTGAATGTAAATGTTATGCATGGACAGTGTGTCTTTAATTTATCTATTTATAGGAGATACTGGACTTTTTATGCATACTTGCTGCATACTCTGCTTTGACTTTTATATATTTAGTATTTAATATTCTATTTATTATGTATGAAAATTAACGTTTTATATTTTAACTTCCTAATCTTTCACCTGATTTGATAATGTTCACGTTTGGTTCTCATGCCAATGAAGCTTTTTCGATTTAGAATTTGGAAACGAGAGAGAGAGAGAGAGAGAGAGAGAGAGAGAGAGAGAGAGAGAGAGAGAGAGAGAGAGGAGACATGCAGATAGCTAGAGTGAGCATCGTGTGAGAAACCACTCCATACAGGATGTCCCCTTACTCAAGATCACAACAACGTTCGGGTCTGTCCCGGAACCTTCCGGTTGGAATCAAACTCCGTGCCCAATCGCCCACTCAACCACTCGACCGCTAGTCCACTAGACCACTAGACCCCTTTCCACTCTACATTTCGTGCGGGGAGTTTTGTAATTGAAGTTTGCAATGTGAATGCCAACAGAGACTGAAATGATAAAAGGAAAAATAAACTGGTGAGATTACCATCCTGACCATCCTGAACAAGGAGAAAATTGTGCTCAATCACGGTCCCTTGTTCTGCTTTGGTATCAAAATGCAACGTGACAGAACTCTCCTCGGATTCTTTCCTGATATTCATTCTTGGCTGGCCCTCTATATTCCATCCACGATAGGTCAGTGTGCGTCCCTAACCAGTGGGTGAGCTCCCCTAGCTTTGCAATAGTGAAGCGAGTGTTCTGCAGTCCCATGCAAGTACCTGCATGTAGATTTGTGCCAATTTGCAATTGAAGGGATGATCTGCGATTAGTTTTGCCTACGCTGATGTAAGGACAGCTTGAACTGGCTTTTTATCAGAACTTACTCTTAAAACAGAATGCATATAGTCTCTGCCTGAATAGCACTCTGCCTCCTTCAAAATATTCATGTTAAGATGTGTTTGATTGCGATGCATTTCCAGACCAACACGTCTTGTGCACGTTTCTTTTTATATATCAATCACTCAATGTTCGAGGATTGGTTATAATTGGCCGGAGGCGGAGAGCTCAGTTTTTAGATGGAGTCTATGTGCGCCTTGTTTGAAGAGTAATATCACATTTTTACAATCTGCCCCCTACTGTGCATTTCAAGATGTTTCTTGGGAAGCATAATAGCCACCCTATCAGCCCCTTTAATCAGAATGATCTGTTGGGTTTGCCGTATCTTCCATGGATTTGGCCCCCTGTATCTCCTTTCTCCAAATGCCAGCTCACCAAAACGTTGCTGTGCACGACATAAGAGTAGTAATCAGTGAGTTTATGATTTGGATTGTGATATTAAAGATTTGAATAGGGAGTCACTGTTTGATAGGAGACATTGCTATTCAATATTTTTTACACTTTTTATTCTTTTAACTAAATTGTTCACTTTTTTATAAATGTTTAACCAAGTTATTTTTATCATACAGCTTGCAGTTGACTTAACCCCCCCCCCCCCCCCCCCCCCCCCCCTCCTCCCAACCCTGCCCTGTCGATCGGATCATATATTGGCAATCTAGGATTACCACGATTGGGCAATATGGAAATAGAGCCGATCGCCCAACCCTACTGCATTGCTCCACTTTCCAACTTCGAAGAAGCAGAGCCCCATTCCCATCCAATTATCAACACCTCCACTCTATATCCAGCACCATTCAATGGTTCTGACACACACACACACACACACACACACACACACACACGCACACACACACACACACACACACACACACACACACACACACACACACACACACACTCTCAAATTGTTATTATCCATTCTGTGGACATAGCAGAAAAGAAAACAGGCAGAGGAAACGTGAGAATACTAAACATGCACGGGAAGAGACTCGATGGTAAAGGGAGATGCTCGCCCGCGTTGACAGTGAAACATAAGAGGCGTGGAGTACCGGTGTGGATATTGGAGGTGCTTCATGGGGTTGGTTGTGTGGGTGGGGGGAGGGGTGCTGATCTTAATGGAAGTGTGGCATTTGAACATCTGAGTGCCCACCTGCACATGCCCTGACATATTCACAACACAGAGGATTTACTATGCACTATATGGAGAGGAAAGGAAGGGAAGGGGGGAGAGGGAGGTGGAGGGGGGAGTACAGGAGAGTACAGGAGAGGATGGTAGAGGAGGGGGGTGAGGGAGGTGGGGGAGAGTACAGGAGAGGAGAGGAGAGAGGGGAGGAGAGTACAGGAGAGGAGAGGAGAGAGGGGAGGAGAGTACAGGAGAGGAGAGGAGAGAGGGGAGGAGAGTACAGGAGAGGAGAGGAGAAGAGGGGGGAGAAGAAAGTGGAGGAAAGTACAGGAGAGGAGAGGAGGGGAGAGGTAGTGGGAGGTGGATGTGAGTACAGGGGAGGAGAGAAGAGGAGGGGGGAGCAAAGGACATGAGAGGAGCGGAAGGGGAAGAGGAGGGGAGTAGGAGGAAGAGAGAAGAAGAGAGAAAAGGCAGCGAGAGGGGAGCTTAAGGAAAGGAGAGGAGATTAGAGGAGAGGGAAGAGAAGAGGGGAGAAGAAAAGAAAGGAAAGTGAGAGAACAGGCAAGGAGTTGAAAGAGAATATGAAAAGGAGTGGAGGGGAGAAGACTGGGAAGAGGGGGAAGAAGAGAAAGGAGAGGAGGAGAGTGAGAGAATAAGCAACGAGAGGAGAGTAAGGGGAGCCTATGAACACATTTCTTAGAGTAGATCATTGCTAAAGACCAGAGGTAAAGGTGAAAGCATACAGTACAAAAGTAGTACTAAACTTCCAACTAAGCACCCTTCAAGAGTGTAAAACTACTTCAAGCTGTACTTTTACACTCTTTGTGGATTTTACTTTGGTCTTTTTCGTTTTTTTGGACAAGGCCATGCAAGTGTGAGAGGCAAGCTAATCAATTCTTGTTTATATGTATGAGGCATTCAACTTTGAGGGAGTAGGCTTTTAACAAGATGGTGTAGGTGAGCCTGCTCCCAGATAACTGCCGGAGGCGGTGAACGTTTGCTCTGAAACCCCTTTGGATGACATCTCTACCATTTGGCATTCCTGCCACAAGGAAGGTTTACAGCGATTCTCAAAATAGGCCTACTTACCCATATATCATAATACCATACTGATTTAACGTATCCTTGCTGAAAATATTGTAATTTAGGCAATACATTTTGTAAAGGAAACAAAAACTGCCAAGTGGTATACTGCTAATATCAACATCGGAATGGGCACGTCGGTGTTTAGGATGTTGGGGTCTTTATATGCATGCAAGAACGTTTACAGTGTGGGGGGTTTGATGTGTGCTGGGGTCACCACGCTGTATCTTAGGCTGCAAGTATCAGGATGGCGCCTCTGTGGGCGCGTTAAAACCAGCGGAGCGCATTGGTTGATCAGGACAGCTTAACGAGCGCCTTTAGAGGACCACGCAACCGGGATGGAGAGAGCTGCAGGGCTCTGCGCCATCCGCAATGCCCGGCGGGCTTCAGTATATCATACAGGGCTTTAAAAATTGAACAGCAGCTCGACCTGCCTGGAAATAACTGCCCGCATGTCACGCTATTCGACATTCCTCCAAATGGAGAAATATACAAAATATAAAAGGCTGTGTGTGTTTCACTTTCCCGTACTGTCCGAGTACACTGGGACATAATAAAACAAACCATGACATTGAAAATTATAATCAAAGGAATATTAAAAAAGGAGAACAGACTGATTTCGTTTTTTGTTTTTTTTTATACATATAGGCCTATACTTTGTCTTTGGGGCATGTTGTGGAACTAGAGTCAAACTGTTGACACGACCGGGGTCTTGCTTGCCTTTTCTTATTATTTTGGCTTACACTGGGGAATCTATTTGAAATCCTCCGCGTCTGTAGAAATGTCATACTTGGGGGCATAAATAAAAACATCTCGGCGCTGTTATCTTACGCTTGGTTGATCACGCGCGCGCACGCACGTACACGCACAAACACATACACACGCACGCACACGCACTCACAGCCGCGCGCAAACGCAAACGCCTATATGGGACAGGTGAGAACTGACAATGTCAATGTTGTTGTTTTCCGGTTGATCATCATATCATCATACGACTATGATCCCCGGAAACTCAGACCAACCAAAATAGTCCTACTGTAAACTGAAACCAATCAATCATGCCATGACAGCTGTTTTCCATATCTGATCTGCAGCACGCACGCACATTCATTCATTATTCCCCCTTCGCGCATAATGATTCTACTGCGAGCGCGTGATAGACACTTTGAATAAAAAGCGTTCATTCAAGTGTTTCATTCACACTTAATATCCTCCAGTCCACGTGCACGTGACGGAGCGCTAATGATTGTGAATGGGACGCTTCACTGATTCAAAAGAAGCGTGGCGCCAAAATATGGAAACATCACAGCTTCTACCTGCAGTGGTGGATTTGATCTGGGGTCCTGGTAACCCTCCAGATCACCTATCTCATAATGTTCTTCATAATGTAAATACAGTGCATTTAAAAACATATCGGACCATGATTAAACTTGTCCCATTTTTGTGAAACATTGTTGGTCGTTACGCAAACACACACACACACACACACACACACACACACACACACACACACACGCACGCACGCACGCACGCACGCACGCACACACACACACACACACACACACACACACACACACACACACACACACACACACACACAGATAACGACACAAATTGATAACATCCAAAATAAAACTGTTCATAAATTGTTATGGTTCGCAACATACCTATCCTGTGGGGTACCTACCAGCATTCCTGAGCTTCCGGTTCCTAAACACACTGATGATGACCAGCGAGTTGCCCAGGACGTCGACGACGGTGGTAAAGATCAACACGCTGGCCAGAAGCGTGATAGCCCAGGCCGGGCGCGCTGCCCCCGCCGGCCCCAGCAGCCTCCCCCCGCCGCTTTCCTGTCCCAGGTCCGTGCGATTCCTGAGGAATGAAACATTGTCTGGCATTTCGAACGAAAAAAGAACGTGGGAGTTGTTTGCGTTGATGACCGCCGGACCCCTCATTCAAACTCCAACGTGGTGAATCGGACAGGAGGCGAGCGTGCCCGATGGTGGCCAGACGGAATCGGGAACGTGTCAGCTTTTAACGTGACATTTACATAGATATCTCCTTCAGTGTAGTTGTCCGCGGCCGGGGTCTGGCTGTGCGTTTCCTCTGGCGCCCAGTCGTTGAACCCAAATCTTGGGGGGTTGCGCGCATCATCAGATGGCTGTGAGCCGCGGCGGCTCTCCGCCAGTCGGTCCTGACAGCAACGCGGAGCGGGGAGATGCTGGCCCTGGACTTATGGTCCGTGTCGAGGCGGAGGGTGGAGACGGTGTGAGCCGCGCGCGGGGTCCATTCGATCTTCTGTCTGTCATTTGCATAGACACGCGCCAGCGGATTTATCCACATGCATACGCGCACTGAGCGCTCAGTGTCCTCGTTCCTCTCAGAATCTCCCTGGTCCTATTTCCCTCTGTGTTGTCCTCCAGCGTGGCGGCCTGTGAACGAAACCCGAGCGCGTCTCCCCTCCTCCGGCAAAGTCTGGCGCCGCTTGAATTATTTGTAATGATGATAGGGCAGCGAAAGAGCTCTTTCAGAACTGTGATTCAAGCCATTCCATTTACTGCCAAGGACTCACGCGGCGTGCGTTTTTTTCGCCACTGATTTAAAGAGAAAGAGGCGCGTGGTTGGAGAGCCACCGAGTGTTATTATGGGCAGGGAGGAGAGACGTGCGGCTGGTGTGGTGGCCGTCTGTCTAGCTGTCTCAATTTGAGCCGAGAACAAGTCCTTCCAATGGCTCGTTTCACTTGAAAACAGTAAAGCTACGGTGCGTACCCGGCGCGTCACGGCTATTAACCATGTATTCAAGTCACGAATTCGGGAACGTTATCGTGCGTATTCGCTCCCAGCTACACCGTTATGCATATTGCTAGAACTGATGAGAGAGGGAAAAAAAGAAAAGCCATTGGTCATCATGCTCCGTAGAGGACAAGTCAAGTGGTATCTTGTCGTGGGACCACTGTTTACTCTCATCTATACAGATGCCTTTTTAACTTTGTATGAAGGTTAACGGCGCAACACACTTATTAATGTCTGCCTAAGCCTTTCTATCTGCCTCTGGTTAGAATTTACAGTTCTATGATACATTTCATGTGATAGATGTGGTGTAGCCCCAGCTAGCCCAAGGGAGCAGCCCTATCAGCTCAACCATTAAAAGGGGACATGGTCTTTAAGGGGTTTTACCAGCATATGAACCAGAGGGAAGAGGGGGGGTCATTCCTTAAAGGTGTCTGCGGGAGTATTCTAGATGCCCACAATGAATAATGAATTATAAGCTATAGGCCTAATGGTGCGCCAATATGGATAGGGTTTCTTTTATTTTCATTGCCAAATTATATAATGAGAATGTGTCCTTCTACGGCACACAAACGGGTATACGGCATACATTCAGGGCACACACCCACATACCCACACACACACACACACACACACACACACACACACACACACACACACACACACACACACACACACACACACACACACACACACACACACACACACACACACATACACATACAAGATGACCTATAAGGTTGTATGCTGCACATTAAGTTTCCTGTTTGTAAATGTGCAGACGTGTCCTCCTCACTGGGCTGTTAATGCCTGAGCATGATTTCCTGTAAGCTAAGCTTATGTATCATGTTTTCTCTCTCCTCCCCTCTCGCTCTCGCTCTCTCTTACTCTCTCTCTCTCTCTGTCTCTCTTGCTCTCTCTCTCTCTCTCTCTCTCTCTCTCTCTCTCTCTCTCTCTCTCTCTCTCTCTCTCTCTCTCTCTCTCTCTCTCTCTCTTGCTCTCTGGCAACAGGGCAGGGTTTGATCATCCCAGTACAGGTCGTGTTCGCCTCTCTTATGCAACTCTGAGTCTCTCTCTGAAAGACAGAGAGAGAGAGAGGGAGAGAGATAGAGAGAGAGAGAGAGAGAGAGAGAGAGAGAGAGAACGAGAGAGAGAGAGAGAGAGAGAGAGAGAGCAAGAGAGAGAGAGAGAGAGAGAGTAAGAGATAGGGAGGGAGATGGAGAGGGAGCCATAGAGCGGGAGGGAGAGAAATGGAGGTAGAAAGAGATATGGGGGAGAGATAGAGAGAGAGAGATTGAGAGAGTGAGATATAGGTGGAGAGAGGGATGGAGAGAGATTGAGAGGGAGAGAGGGAGAGAGAGACAGAGAGGGAGAGAAAATGAGGGAGGGAGAGAGAAAATGAGGCAGAGCGATAGAAGGGGGAGAGACAGAGAGAGAGATAGAGGGGGAAGCGAGGAAGAGACAGACAGTGAGAGAGATAGAGGGGAGAGAGAGGGAGAGACAGAGAGAGAGAGTAAAGGAGAGTGCGTGAGCATTGGCCTGCTGTCTCCTTTGATGTCGGCTCTTCTGAGGACACACTGCCTAGTGAGTGTGCGTGTGCATGAGTGCGTGTGTCACAGCCTGATTTTGATGAGCAGCCATTGTCCCTAAACATTTTGTATGTTATCCAACAACCGAAGCATGCATGAGTGCCTTTCTGTCATTTTAACTTCTTTATATAACCACATACATCCGTTTACCTTTGTCTCTGGATGTAAATTATCGCATCCTTAATACTAATTTGCTAATTCATTACATTTTGTTGACCTTCATTTTGTAAAAAACAACCACATCAATATTGTTTTTATTTCTTTATTTTATTTTTACAAAATGCTGCAGAAGAAAGTCACTATAGCAGTCAGTTTCCAAAAGACAATATTGCCTCAATTCAGTGAAATCACAAACATTGACGGAGGCATTTGTTGGCCCAAGGACATTAAATGTTATTCTCAGTACAACATCCAGTTTCAACCAAGATAGCTGTATGTGTGCCTGCCTACACACCTACTGTAGTCTTTCTGTGTGTGTGTGTGAGTGTGTGTGCTTGCATGCGTCTGTGTGTGTGTGCCTGTATGAGTGTGTATGTTTCTGTGTTGATGTGTCTGTGTGTATGTGCATGTGTGTGCATGTGTGTGTGTTTGTGTGGGCATGCGTGCCCGCGCTTGTGTGTGTGAATGTGTGCATGTGTGTGTGGAGGTTGTATGTCCTTTCTAGTTTGGGATGTGGAGTTCCAGTGTTCAGTCATGTGAGAAATGGATGATGGCGTACACTATTGGCATGGCATCAACAGGAATATCGTGCACCATGCCACTCTCTTTGCGTGTACGCGTGTGTGTGCATGCACGCGTGCGTGTTTACATGTAAGTGTGTGTATAGTTTGTATGTCCTTTCTAGTTGGGGACTGTGGAGTTCCAGTTCTCAGTCATGGGAGAAATGGTCGATAGCGCATACCATTGGCATGCCATCAACAGGAATATCTAGCACCATGCCACCACTCTCTGGGTTTGTGTCTGCGTGTGTGTGTGTGTTGGTGTCTTTGCACTTTCAGGCTTTGTGTGTCTAGTCATGCAATAAATAGTGTTGGCATTTAGCATATACTGTATACTAAATGCATGCGTGTGTGCGTGTGTGTGTGTGTGTGTGTGTGTATGTGTGTGTGTGTGTGTGTGTGTGTGTGTGTGTGTGTGTGTGTGTGTGTGTGTGTGTGTGTGTGTGTGTGTGTGTGTGCAAGTGTGCGTTCAAGTGTTAATGTGTGTGTGTGTGTGATTGTGGTCCACTGTCTCTCATTATTATGATGGCATTTCCTTTTTGGCATACTCAAAATATTTGCGTCACTATTCCGTTGTGCCACTTGTTTAAATGTCACACAGGGTGGCACAGTCTGGCTTCCCGGCATCTTCTCTGTGTCAGATTTGCACAATAAAGCCACAAGACACGAGACTAAAGTGCAGTGAGATCAAATTAGGGTCAGAGACTCAATTGAAAAATAAAATCCAAATACTATATCTGATCCATCTTTTTTGTTGTTACTGCCATTGTGGTAGCAACCGACATACTGTGGATTTGAGCAATGGATGTGCGTGTGGCCTTTTTGTATTTTATGGTTTATAGTGGAGCTACAGTAGCTATTATTCACAGACAAGATATAGTTCATCACACTGAAAGGAAGAGGAAAATCCGGGCCATTTTAGTAAGCAACTGATGAAAGGACAACAACGCATCACAGTCATAATAACTAGACACACACTAAATATGAAGCTGACCCTTATCATAGGAGGCATACTGTATGTACTCCCCCAAATCCAATACGGTGTGTGTCTGGACGATGGTTTGAGCAGCCTCACTTGGCCCCAGTCAGACTAAATGGACTTGTGGGGTGGGTTTGAGCAATCAGTGAGTACAGGTTGAGCGCCCTATCACCACACACACTCAGGAAGATCTCCTTCATGGCAACACGGTCACAGCAGGTTATGTATCATTGTCACACCACCGCCCTGCATCCCTCTCCTCTGGAGGAGCCCAGCCATCTAGATGGCATGTAGCCTTGTCTTGTTCACAGTGTGCTTCCCATATCGGTGAAATCTCAGAGCTTAGACCAGAACAGACACAAAAATAACTCTCCCAACATTTCAATCAAGTGTATTATGTCATGTTTTTATCTTGACTCCAGAACACCCAAGGGGATTTGACCTCTGTATCCTTAAGACATCTGTAGCTCTTAAAATCAATATGAGTCAAGAACACATTCTAGCTTAATGTTAGAGCAACAGATGATGTTAAAATAATAGCAAGCCTTCTACATTCTGCTTGTTACGCCAAGCTCAATGAGCACTCAATCACAAAGAAGTAATAAAATGTGTCCAAGGGATCTCTCTGGGATCCTAATAAAAGCAATCCGCAATCCAGCACACTGGTTCACAGAGACGCACACCTAAAACCCCCCCTCCCCCCAACACACACACATAATCAACCCCCCACATACATGTACACACACACACACACACAAACACACACACACACACACACACACACACACACACACACACACACACACACACACACACACACGCACACACACACACACACACACGCACACACACGCACACACACACACACACACGCACACACGCACACACATGCACACACACACACACACACACACACACACACACACACACACACACACAATCAATACACATTCTCTACTAAACATGTGGCTTGTAAACTCTGATTTGATTACCACTGTGCTTCCCATTGCCCTCTCCTCATCTCCATTCGAGGCCACATGGATGATACCGCTGATGGTTAATGAACCATTTGTCGCTTTGTATTCTGTTGTTCACAGGCTCCCAGGGTCCTCACACTTCAGCGGTGAGGTGTGACTGTGCATCCTTTGAGAAAGCACTTCAGCAGTGGTGGTATCCAGTGGCAAGTCCACTGGGACTGACTCGTAACACGTCTGGTTTTTGTTCTCCCCAGTGTGGCATCCTGTGGTAGAATATTGATTTGACGTATAAATTACAATGATAAGATGTGTCGGGATCCTAAGAGAGACGTGTCCCTTATGCCCATTCCCTTTTGTTTTTATCGACAAGCTTGTCGTTCAACAATGTCATTCTCCCATTTCTTCAAATCTCTTTTCTCCCCCCATGTCCAGGCTCGGCTTGTGGCCTGCAGCCCTGGAGCGTGTGCAATGTCTGGTACCTTGAAGGTGTAGGGGGCCTGGAGTTCAGTGTCATTTGTAGAAATGATTGTGTC
Organism: Pollachius pollachius; assembly: GCF_949987615.1. Lineage (NCBI taxonomy): Eukaryota > Metazoa > Chordata > Actinopteri > Gadiformes > Gadidae > Pollachius > Pollachius pollachius. The sequence continues at coordinate 21,724,141 of NC_136936.1, forward strand.
ACACAGTTGCTACTATTGGCCCGCTGTCATGCTGTATGCCAGTTGTGTGTTTATGTGTGTGTTTGTGTGTGTGTGTGTGTGTGTGTAGGCGCGTGTGTGTGTGTGTGTGTGTGTGTAGGCGTGTGTGTGTGTGTGTGTGTGTGTGTGTGTGTGTATGTGTGTGTGTGTGTGTGTGTGTGTGTGTGTGTGTGTGTGTGTGTGTGTGTGTGTGTGTGTGTGTGTGTGTGTGTCATGAAAACTCTCTCCATATTGTCAGTCTGACAGACGCACGATCTTGCTCCATGGAATCCTGTTGTATGCATCACATTCACATCTGCATGTTAACAAACATAAAACTGGATTAATCCAATATAGAGCACCATGTCGAATATTCAGTGCTCTGCTCTGCTGAGATTAGTATTATCAGTTTTTATTACTATGTTTTATTATTATTATTGTTATTATTATTATTATTATTATTATTATTATTATTATTATTATATTATTATTATTATTATTACGTGTGTTATGTGAGTTGCAGGAAATGGAAGTTACTCCCTTCCTCGTTGTATTCGTTGATTTTTCTCTGCCTCAATTGTAAATTGACTAGGACAACAGCGTCTACTTTATGGGCACATTGAAAACGGGATCCGTAATTTGTGGGAAGTGAAGGGATGAGCACTCAATAAACGAGCTACTATGAAATGTCCATGTAATCACTAAGTAATCAGGCAATCACCGTTGCTAGTTCAAGACAGGTTATTACCAGGGTATTGTGAACTGTTTCCATTTTTGATCCCAATAGGTGGCTCATTGCAATGCTAGCAACATAATTAGTGAGCTTTTATTGTATTGGAAGGAGCACTTTATCAAAACTCAAATAAGAAAAACTCAAATAAGAACAATAAAAAAAGTTTGCTTCAGAAGAATACATAAATACTTAAATATTGTGTGTTGCTTGAGAACATTAATATATGTCACACTGCTCATTAGATTAACCTCTGTTAGTTGTTAAGGTTCATGTTGTAATGAAAACATGACATTCTATACAGATGATCTTATACTGGGTCTTAAACAGCAAGACAAATACATCTGATGCCACAAAGCAGTTTTGCAGGAGACTAGAAATCATACTTGAAATCTGTCGAAACAAGGTTTATATCTGCTCTATTACTGATCGCTTTTTTAATTTGTAGATGATAAAAGCTCAGAAGCAGAGCTTTCTCTTTGATCAAAGTTTTTTTTATCCTAATCCCTTGCTCTTCTCATTTCATAGTACCACGCTGTGAACTGAGAAAAGTACCTCAGCAAGAAGGCATCTTGCAGCATTCTGTGTTCACTGTTTTCTGCAATGTACACCTTGGGTTATATTCTCAGCCACTCAATTATGGTCACTTAACAGTCAATGGGAAGGCTTTTTGGTTTGAAACCTGTGGTGTTGTGTTCATCAAAGCATTTTCTACTCTCATGGGAAACATGGGGAAGAAGAGGGCCTATTATAGCAATAAGCAGTGAAACGAGATCACAGCATGCTAGTGATCATCTTATACCCATGGTCTAAAGGATGGAGTGGCACAAGGAATGTGCTATGGTTAACAATAACCGCAAGTGAAAAAATTGCATAGGCTATGACATTCAAACACTTCTCATTTTGATCGCATGCTCTTCTTGTTACAACCTGTCATCATCAATCCAATCAACGATCAGAGATTAACCCCTTTGATTTGATAGAATAACATTGGGACAGACCATCCGGCTCCTGATTGGTTGACATTGCACTAATCTTCCATCAGAAACTGTAATACAGTTTGTTTGACCAGTTGACTGTCCCTGATGTTCTGTTCTTGGACCATGAATGACGATGCAAAACGTGCCAAGGACATCTGTCATTCAATGGCATAGTCATAAAACAACTGCGTAGAGGTAGATTAACAAGGGCAAAGGACAAGGTTGATTTAGTTCAGATTTAAAAGACGAGTCATAATCATGCAGCACTTGGCTCCTCCAATCTCGATTGTAGGCTTTGATTGTTCTTGGCCTCACTCGTAGGAATCTTTGGATCAAAGTGTCTCCTAAATATCTAAATATTATTATTTTTGCACAAGTATCACTGTTGAAACGATATGGTATGCACGACTATGACAGAAGTGATAAAGTTGTTTGAGAAATAAACCCATGGAGAAGCAATTATTAATGCACAAATGCCACAACCTCAAAACGTGACTCTCAGTTTAGACTCACAACCAAAACGACTCACAGTTTTTCAATTAAGCACCCCATCCTTTGATCCAGCCCTAATTTGAGACATGCCTCTGGCATTGTTTTCTACACCCTTTTGATCGAGCAATTTGCCTTTGCTTTGCCATTTCATTTCTTTTCCGGCCTCTTCCGAGTGTCAGCAAAACGTTGTCCTGGTGTGTTCATTACCCCCCCCCCCCCGTTTCCTACGGAGGAATCCCTTAGCGGTTTCCTATCGCCTCTTCCGGATCGGTCCCTGGTGACCAATCACCGCCTGTGTTCTGTGTCAACCGCTATTTACAATTTGTGGCAAACAAATGGTAATTGAGATGATACCTTTATATCCCTGTCGACTACCCGACTACCACCCCCACCACCACCAAAGATGTGAAAGGCACGCAAACTGGTCTAAACAGGACAATACTTTGAAACAACCATGTGGTGTATGTGAAGGAGCAATCATGATGTGTAACGAGGTGCACTTGATAATAAGCAGCAAGACCTGCTAAAAAAATAGTTGGAGGGATTTAATCATTGTTTAAAGAAAGCACCTTCAATTGGATGGGTTTTGTTTGCCAATTAATAGTGTTTAAGCAGTTTCGCTGTGGGTAAACTGCTGAATATTAGGTCATGTATTCTTCATATTTTCCCAAGTAGACAGGCAGCTATTACAAACTGTTATTTCTTCAGTTCTGGAATTTGAAAGCGCATGACTAGAATGTGAATGGGCTTTGCCTAATGGCATGATGAGCCCACTAGAATGCCGCTGTGCACACTTTCTCACAGGTTCTGGACTGCAGAGCAGCAGGATAAATAGTGAAGGTAATTACTCTTTTCAGGCATTATTTTCGCAGGGATTAGGGAAGAATGAAGTAGAAAATAATTTGTCAAAATGGTAAACAGAGGCTTCTGGAAAATATAAATGGGTATATTATCTATCCGTCTGTCTGTGCATCTTTCTATCTCTCTCCCTCTCTCTGTCTCTGTTTATCCAGAACCATTTAGAGAGAGAATTGCAACATCTTCGTCCGCTCCAATGGGCTATGGTAAAAACTTTAATCAGTCAGATTATATATTTTCAAAATACAAAAAATCGATAGAATGTTATTTTAATCAAATATGCAGGTACATTCAAACATATAAATGGATTATCCCCACTCAATTAGTCAATTTAAGGAGCTTTAACAGGTAAAAAAACAAAAACGAATAGCCTAGTACTTGTAAGCTCTGTTCTGCTAATGGCTTATCATCCAACGCTGTGGAATTAGAATGAAAGGCTTCTATAATAGTTGAATATAACATTGTGTGATTGTATAGTGGTGGATGGAGGTAGTGAATTGAGGATAATCACTCGTATAATACAACATTAGTAATATGGCTGATTACATGATACATCACTATTGATGTGGATTTGAATTGCATATTTTAGACTTCTAAACCTTTCTATCATTAAGGTAATCTTGTCATTGTGTATTCGTATCCTACTGCACCGGGTGCTGCATGCTGGAGCATTGACACCGCAGTTGAGTAGTGCTGGAGTTATGATTTTCAGACCCCAAACAGCTGAATGTATTTTCAAGGCTGTTGGCTTCCCACACACAATTTGTTTTGCCTATCTTTTGTCAAGCATTTCCCTGTTCTTTTTAATAAATCAGACAAAATTCCCGATGGTATTGTCTTTGTTTGTAAAAAAATAAATAGTAAATGGAATGTTTGAGCATGATAACCTCACATATTTTTTGTCATTGTTGTCATTGTGGTTTTTGACATTTTTTGTCTTTGATTATTTAGATTGCTCCTGCCAATTTGAGCCAGCCCTTTGTTTCTCCTCCCTGCATTAGTGGGGAGGAGTACATCCGGTTTCTCACAGTGATTGGAGCATCAGAAATCCCAGAAAACCGTGAGGGGGACTGTATGCAGGATAACATTGAGGAAAGGGCACGACAAGCTGCTTGACATGTTCTTTATTTTTCTGATTTGATTAATATTATAAATTGCGGCAAAAAGATGACAGTAGGAAGACAAGCTATACATATATATTTATATATATATATATATATACACACACACACATACACATGAATATGTGAAAATATATGAATGTTTCCTGTGATTTAATGATGTAGCAGATTTCTGCAAATGTCAAATAGATATTTCTGTCTTTTGCAAGCAAAAAGTGGAACATAAATTTATTTTGAATTTGAATAGATAATATGTTTAAATAAATAAGTGTAGGCTGCCGAAGAATTTTAACAAGAAAGATGCATTTAATTCCATTTATTTGCATTGGATTTCCTAAAACAACACACTCAACACCATCATGCTGCTGCTCTCAAGTTGAATCATTAACCATAGTTTCCTGCAAATTTCTCTTCTGTCCTTTCTGAAAGTCATGAAGATAACATTAGTTATCAGGATTATGTATGCCTTTAGGTACCATGGGATTACTGATACCACCATGAATAAAAGAAATGGTCGGAAACTAATCTAATTGGAATTTTGAAGCATTCCTTCTCTTCCCTCTAAATATATGAATACACATCAATATGTGATTGCTCTTGACTATCATGAAAGTTTAGGAGAATAATTAAAGATAAAATAATTCAAAGCAATAGAGAGCATCATGCTCTATAACCAGGGCAATGTCAATTATGTAGATGAGGCAGGTGGCTAAATCTGAAATATTAGAAGACTGAGATATTGTAAATCAATGCATTTATTGACTCGTAATTACCAGTTCTGTCTCTATATTAACACTTTCTAATCAGACTCCAATGGCCCGCCAACCACTTCTGGGAACTCTTTGAAGTCTTGATGAACCGCGTGACTATCAGGTAATTTGAACATCCATTGTTGTAACTCGCTCTCTAAATAGCTCTATGTATATCTATCTATCTCTCTATAACTGTCTGTATGTCAGTCAGTCTCTATCTATGAGAATGCTGTGCAATGACATGTGCGTGGGGTTGGTTTGGGGGCAGTGGATTCCTCCAGGGGCCTGACTGCTTGGAGGGAAAAAACTGTTCGTCATCCTCTGGGTTCTGGCCCCAAGGCTTCGGGACCATTTCCCCAACGGCAGGAGCTGGAACTGTTTCTGTTTGGGGTGGCTAGGGTCAATGATGATTATGAGGGCTTTATCTGTCTTTTATCTATCTATCTATCTATCTATCTATCTATCTATCTATCTATCTATCTATCTATCTATCTATCTATCTATCTATCTATCTATCTATCTATCTGTCTATCTGTCTATCTGTCTGTCTGTCTGTCTGTCTGTCTGTCTGTCTGTCTGTCTGTAAGTCTGTCTGTCTGTCTGTCTGTCTGTCTGTCTGTCTGTCTGTCTGTCTGTCTGTCTATCTATCTAGCGATCTAGCTATCTATCTATCTAGCCTTCTATCTATCTATTCGTCTATAACTATCTGTCTGTCCGTCCGTCTGTCTGTCTCTCTATCTTGACTAAATGACAAAATAATGTTTTCTCAGGCCATGAACCTGTGGAGGTGCTTTTGTCCGTGGACCAAGTAGAAAAGAAAAATCATTTTCTGACCCTAAATGGGTTCATTTGACATTAAGTGAAGGGAAGAAAAGGGATAAAGGATCTACCTTTTCCCTTAAATTCCTTTACCTCTCACTCTTCAGGGTCTCTTCAGGGATCGCTGCTGCAGTCTCTCCGACCTCATCTCCTCCATGACAGTGTTTGTAAATGACAGCCATGATGACTGACAGGGCCAGAGTCCCTTCCTCAGTTCTCAGGACAAAGGCCAAGGCTCACCAAGGGCTAGAGCCGGCCGTGCTAAGCTGTGACACTAACTCCCTCTGTGTGTGATTGTGTGTGTGTGTGTGTGTGTGTGTGTGTGTGTTAGTGTTTGAGCTCATCCATTGGGGAGAGTCTTCTTTAGCGCAGAGCGGATAAACAAGTGTCATGTATTATAGAAGAAAGAGAGACAGTGCCGGACCTTGCAAGGATGAGATGAGTGAGGCCCTGGTGGTGGTGGTCGGGGGGGTAGACCACTGCTCAGCTGACATCAGATCCTTGGTGTGTGGCTTCCTGGCCAAGAGCCCGGGGGTGGCGAGGGATGGTGTTACTGCATCCACAACCTCATTAAAGCACAGATCGGGTATTAGAAGCTGTGTGCTTTGTTACTGTATGTGTGTATGTGTGTATGTGGGTAAACTGCTGTTGGATGCATGTGTGTGTGTGTGTTTGTAGGTGTGTGTGTGTGTGTGTGTGTGTGTGTCTGTGTGTGTGTCTGTGTGTGTATATGTGTGTGTGTGTGTGTGTGTGTGTACGAGGGAGGGAGGTTGGTTGTCAGCATGCCAGAGAGTGACACTGGGGAATTGAAAGTTGAAAGGTTTCAAAGGGTTTCCACAGAAGTGCTCAATTGCGGTGCTAAATACTTGTGCACCTACTCTAAATGTGGTGCACGTTGTGTTATGAATGGCTATGGGGAGTTGCTGATAAAACGAACAAGGCGGTTATTGTTTTGCTGTCGAAGCAACCGCCCTTGACTATATCTCTTGCCGTCACTCTTTGTCTATCTGTCCCGGCCCACCGCTCTTTGGGTAAGGGGGGGGGGATACTGAAGCAAGACGAAAGGTGCAGCTCTGCATCTCCCTGCGGACTGCCCTTGGACTCGTTTGAGCGTTGACCTTTGATACAAAGCTCAGTGTCTGGACTGTGTCAACGCGCCACCGACAGCGCATTATGTACTCATCGCATCATCAATATTCAAGAACACAATGACCTTAAAATCAATACTTTTAAAATACAACAGACATGGTTACAGGTCCTCTGGCTTCGGGATAAGATGAGTCCAAATGTTGTTTTTTTATGTCTTACCTTAATGTCGGCCAGTGAACCAGTATAGTACTATAATTATATTGCATACATTATATTATAGTATAAGTATAATTGCGATAGAGCTATGTTGAGGTTGAAAGAAAAAATATATAGGTGTAGTGTAGGTGTAGTTTGTTCACTTTGAATGCTCAAATTATACAGCCTTACACAGATAGACTACAGTGCTTCAACCATATCATAAAGTAATCGTTCTGTGTCTGTATCCAAACACAAAGACAATCAATCATATGATATTTTATCATAGTAATATGATAAAAGTAATCTGATATTTTATCCAGCCAGCGGAGGCCAGAGGGGCCCTCAGGGACCACTGGTATGGAAAGCAACAGGCGGGAGAGTTTGATGACACAACACGATAGCTGTTCAAGCTAAAGCAATGCCACTTTATAATTTTTTTGATGTCATTTTTTTAAGTAAGGGCAACTAAGTTGGCTGAAAATACAAAGCCAGTCTTATCCAGTCACTACACAGAAGTGTAAACCCTTCCCGACCATAGGCTATGCACGCCCCCCCTGTTTGAGAATAAATTGGTTTATCTCTCTCTCTCTCTCTAGAGAGAGTCGCTCAGAGAGTTCAACGTGAGCGCCTGTTGTTTGCCCCGTCATCCATGTTATTTTTACATTATGCATCGTGTGTCTGTTGTGAGGGAGCGGCTCGAATGGCCTCTAACATTGTTTGGTTTGATTTGCAAACTGCACATCATTAAAACAACAAGAACCAATAACGTATTGCCGTGAGGAACTGTTCTACAAAGTGTGAGTGTGGGTAGCTGCCGTTGGTTTGGTTAATGTGCTTGATAAACAAAGATAATGTGTGGTCTTGCCGCTTAGACTACTTTGATGTAGTGCACAAGAAGTGCATTATTAAGTATAGAGCAAGTAAAGAGGCATTGAATGTGGTGTGTATGTGTGTGTGTGTGTGTGTGTGTGTGTGTGTGTGTGTGTGTGTGTGTGCGTATGTGTGTGCGTGTGTGTGTGCGTGTGTGTGTGTGTGTGTGTGTGTGTGTGTGTGTGTGTGTGTGTGTGTGTGTGTGTGTGTGTGTTGTGTGTGTGTGTTTGTTGGTCTGGACAAACACACACACACACACACACACAAGACACACTCTAACCATGGAGCCTAGAATCTATAGATACACTACAATGTGTATCCAAGCTTAGTCACTGTCTACCCCTGTTTTAACGCTTTAAGCATGATTTCATTGTCAACACATGCAGCCACCATCCTCCACATTGGTGTGAGTATGCGCGTGTGTTGGTGTTAATGTGTTTCTGTGTGTGTACGTGTGTGTACGGGTATCTGTGAGCATGCATGTGCACGCACATGTGTGCACACTCAGAGTGTGCATGAGTGTTCCCTGCACACACAAATCAATTCTCTACAGTGATATGGTTTATGGTCACCCTCTAAAAAGAGAAAAATGGTGGTGATGTCTAGTGACAGACGTGTGTATGTGTGTGTGTGTGTGTGTGTGCCTGAACGTGTGTGTTTGCCTGGGGATCTGTCTCCAAGGGTGATGTGGCGGCAGCCAGTCGAAGCTATCGGCCTTTCACCCCAACGTCTGACTGCAGCAACCCAGAGTTAGTGATGATGATGATGATGATGTGTGTGTGTGTGTGTGTGTGTGTGTGTGTGTGTGTGTTTGATGGATGGGATATGGGTGGGGGGGGGGGGGGGGTAACTGACAACTGGTGGAAGGTAAATAGTATTGGTCGCCCTCTGTCACTGGATTTTAGTCTAGAAATTCTCAGAGCATAAAGAAATAGCTAAACACAACAACACATAAACACACAAATGCACACACGCACACACACGCACACACACACACACACACACACACACACACACACACACACACACACACACACACACACACACACACTCCCACTCTCAAACCTCTCATTTCAGACCTCATATGGCTCTGCACAGACAGAATGGGAATATGAATGCCTCTGAAGTCAGTCGACCAGCTGTTGTGTACAACCAGTGGTGGGTGAACACACACATCCAGAAATACCACCAGGAGATCACAACACCCAGACCCTCCACACGCTCTCAGCCCCTAAAGCAAACACACACAAAGGGAAGATAGAGAGGGCCCCCAGGCGCTGGCGGCAGACAGGCATGGAGGAATGCCAGGGTAATATCCAACCAATCCTCTGCCTGCTTTGGAGAGGAGAAGGGCCGTGGGGGGGCCGTTGGTCACTTTTATTTGCTGAATTGGCACGGGGACTGGAGGCAGTGGCCGCTGCGGAGTTAGGGGTGGGTGGAGGGAAGAATGGACGTGCTTTCTCTCTCTCCGTCTCGCTCTTTCTCTCTCACTCTCTAGGTCTGGATCTCTCTCTCTCTCTCTCTCGCTCTCTCTCTCGGTCTGGCTCTCGCTCTCTCTCTCTCTCTCTCTCGGTCTGGCTCTCTCTCTCTCTCTCTCTCTCTCTATCTCTCTCTCTCTCTCTCTCTCTCTCTCTCTTTCTCTCTCTCTCTCCTTCTCTCTCTCTCTCTCTCTCTTTCTCTCTCTTGATTCAATTCAAAGCATCTGTATTGGCCTGGGAACCGTACATTTACATTGCAGAAATATATAAATTTAAAGTAACTAAAAACAAAAGGTCTGGTTGTTGTTTTATATTTGTGGCTGAAATGTTCCATATTATACCTTGTGAAAGTGAAAATGCTGCTTGGTTTCAACCTCGTATTGTGTGCAGTGGGTCAGTTCAGGGACAAACAGCATTCCAATTTGCTCAGGTTTTGGTTGATTCTGTTCAGTGTGTCCGATAGTTTTTTCTTTGTGTTTTCCTATAATAGATTTCAATAAAATGAGGTTTCTGTCTGGCTGCTCTGCTTGGGCCTGTGAACAGAGTCCAGAAGCATCTGGCTGAGGGGGCATCTCTCCGGAGTCCCGCTGTCGGTTTTTTTTTGTTATGGATCATGTCAGGGTCACCTTCTTGTTGGTGATTATAAAATGTAAATGCATCCTTTTGAACATTTGATGATTAGTTGGTTAGAATATCAACCTTATTCCGCTCTGCATGGATTATTTGGCCTTTTTTCCGTTGGATGTGGAAAATGGATTTGCAGAACTTTGCCTGAAGAGTTTAAATTTGGTGTTAGGGCTAACCTCATGTTGTGAAACCTAGTTAGTGAGTGGCCCTCAGACCTCATAACCATAAAGGGAAATGGCTCATATGCCAAGGTAGGTGCATTTTTTGTTTTTCGGCTGGGCAAAATCTATATAAATAATTTAAATTTGTGGTGCTGGAGGCTGTTTCTTTTAATCTTGGTTAGATTCACTGTCAAGGCCCATGTCTGGAAGTTGTGCAAAAGATCAAGGTGCTGATGTATCCCTTCTTTGGTCGGAGACAACAGCCCCAGATCAGCTGTCGGCGTTGGACTGCTGAGTCTACTGGCGGATGCCAGCTGCTGCTGACTGTTCTGATGTCTTTGCCAATCACCATATTGAAGAGGGTTGGTCTCAAGCTGCATCACCTGTCCAACCCCTGTGATGTGGGGCAATAAGTTGTATTTTTTTGCCAATGTTAACAGCAAACGAGTTGTTAGTGTACATCGAGTGTGTGATGTCATAGGTTTTCCTTTCCAAGAGTTTGTACAGTAGACACCCATGCCAAATTCTGTTATGTTAACACTTAAATTAGATTTAATAGATGCGTTTTTTGAAACCCTCAAATCAGGAGAAAAGGTTTTTCTTTCGTTTTATTTCTTGGGTTGTCCATTAGAGTGCTGTGGGTGAAAGAGGGTCTTTTGTAAGATCGTTGGGTAAAAAGACAGTTTGTTATTCGCTCAGGACATGATCTCATTGGTTGATGATCATACAAAAGCTTTTCCTCAGGTTGCTACTGACACAGTTGGATCAAATCGGTCTCCTGACCTCCGTTCCAATTAATAGGGAAGATCTCAGAGCTGAGGACCATGTAGAAGACATTTAATATAGTTGTGGGAATTTGATCATTTAATTTGTGATGCTCTCAACACCAGAGGCCTTCTTTGTTTCGAGTGGTTTAGTTTTGCCCTGTAGTTATTTTTGTGTGTACAGGTTCTAATAGTTTTTCATGGTTGACTCTAAACCTCTTGGTTCATCTTGTCTGTGTTTTTGCTGTTTATTCTTCTATATCAGAACGAATATATTGGAAAAGGGTTTAAACTTTACCCATACATCTCCATTTTGGATGTTTCGATTCTGATGTTTTAGTTGTTTTATAGTGTTGCAGAAGTGTTTTTTATTGATTCCTCAATTGCATGCAGCTTATTTCTAACACGCTGGTCCCTTTCATCCATTCCTGTTTGAATGGGTCACCACAGTGAGGGTGTTCTCTGGTCATCTAGGTCTATTTGCGTTAGGTTTGATTGGTTCCTAAAGGTCTACTGCAGTGCTTGAAGTGGAAAAAAGTGAGTGCCAGTACACTCTTATTCACTTATAAGCGACGCGTGCAAATCAGTAAACCATGGTAAAATTCTGAATTTTTAGAGTAAAAAAAAAAAGTAAGAGGTAATGCTGAGCTTCAAAAACTATTTAATCAAAGGGACAACCATTTCAACTATTGGAGTACACTCACTTTAGTGTGTAATGAAATGTGAAATGAAAGTCTTTAGGCAGGGATGTGCTTAAATCCTAGGAATTGATGTAAGCTAAACAAGTCCAGATCTAAAAGGTAAGTAAGTATAATATGTCAGATATTATATAAATATCATGGATATATACTGTAAGTAGCAATTGTAAGCTAACATGCCTGCCATAAGAATTTGAGCAATAGTTATAATGACAGCGCTGTGCATCTGTAATGTTTTGTTGTTTGTGTGCCCCCAAGTGACCAAACAATTATTAATACAGCTTTAAGATCCATGTGTTAACAAGATAAAATGAAAATATACTTGACAAAAACACGCCTCCTCTCAACAGCAACTAATCAAAGGGACAACCATTTCAATTATTGGAGTACACTTGCTTTAGTGAGCAAATCCGCATCACCATTCTTTGTGCCAATTACTCAAGGATTTAGTGTGTGGTGCAAGGAAGTCTTCAGGCCTGAAATGTAGAACTCTGGTGGAAACGATGAAAACAAGGTGACTCCACATCTATGAGAGGAGGCAAACTGGCACTACATGTTCCCTGTGAACACACACAACAGAGACAGACACAGATAGAAGACAGAGTTAGACAAAAAAGAAAATTAGAGTAGTTAGCTATGCAGCTTGCAATCAATGTAGTCAAAATATAAAATGCTTTGTTAGATTAATCTCATTGACTATTCTAAAGAAACAGAGGAAGTAAAAAACTAAGTTGTATTGTCTGTTTGATAGTAGCATAAATTCAGCAAGCACAAACTTAATAAATAAGATGTTCACGTACCTTCAGAAATGGTACCATAGGCTCTGTGTTTAAACCTCAGGTTCTGGGGCTGCTGTTTCATCCCCATCTTACCTTGTCTTTGCGGGGAGAGGCTGAACGGGATCAGAGGTAGACAATAAGTTAGCTGTAGATTTGGTGATGAATTCAGTGAGGTCATCTATAAATGGTAAATGAATAAACCAAAACTTGTCAACAATTGCACTTTAGTGTAACACGTCAGCAGAGTTGACATATACTCACAGCCAAAGACATAAGTAAACAAAAAATGTAGCTTTAACAGAAATATTGAATGTCAATCTTAATAAAAAAAAAGAAGAAGGATTGTGTACAGACTAAATATTATAAGACAATTAACCTACTTAAAAAAGGGTCCAGCAGGTCTTGCGGTCAGCTTTGCTTGAATGGTGAGGAGCTTCACATGCTGTTTCATCTGCAGATCTTCTTCCCTTGGCAAGCCATGACTTTACATAACTTTGTGGATTGAACTGCTGTAAAGGTGGCCCATTGGATTTCAGAAACCCCTTATTTTCGAACGCGACACGGAGGACGCAATTGTTGTTGACTTTGTTTCCGAAATTCCGGTTAGCTCGGTGTGTGCATACCTGCAGAGCCCGGAGCCCCGTTGTTTGTTCCGTCCACTTTAGGATCATAATATGAGAGAGAGAGAACTGGACTTTGATAGAGCAGAGTAGAGTACCGGCAGCCTGTGACAAGTGCCGGTACGCAAGAAAAAGTGCCAGTACGCCAAAGGGTAAAATGTACAAGTGCCAGTACTGCGTACCGGTGAGTAACGGCCCACTTCGAGCACTGGTCTACTGAGGTTTTAACATTCATTATCAAACAATTTTTCATTGTTGCTATTTTTTCACTATTCTATTTGAGGCTTTCTCTCTCTAGGTCTCCCTCCATGATCTTCTGCCCATGCAGTCGACTTTTTAATATCTTCTTTCTCTTTCCAAGACAGAGGAAGAATAACCACTTCCTATTTGCATTGTCTTAATAAGAAGGGAGTGCATGAACTATGAACACATTCTTGTGCTGTGGGCGATTCATACCGAAAGGACTCATCCTAATGGGCCAACGGCTGGTAATCGCCCTCATTCAAGGCGGGGGGGGGGGGGGGTAATAATTAAACAAAAATATGCAATAGAGAGTCAGAGAGAGAGAGAGAGACGGCACAAATAGGGGACTTTGACTCTCAGGTTTTTGACCGTGGGCTAAGCTTGTTCCGTGAGCTCACATTAAACAATTGCAAATGCAGCTTTGAAAGGCCATTCCATACACAGCACTGAGTGTTTTCTTTATGGGCTGCTGGTGAATATGCAAAGGCCAGTCAGTGTGGAGGGATCCATCAGCTTCGACCATTATCCATTGTCTCCTTGTGTCATAGTAAAATAAATAATATAATATCATGACTTTAGATGATACTTTAGTTGATACTAATTCAACAACTATGGTGGAAAATATTGGAGGCTTCTCAGCCAAACTGTTGGAATATTGGTGGAGTAAATTGGAGAGAAAGGCATCAGCAGGGGGGAGGGGCAGGCTCTGGGCCCTGTCCCATGTGTTATTCACCAGATAACCGGGGGTTGACCGGCGAACACTCAGACAGACATCCCTCTGTAGTCAAAGACATCAGTCTATTTCTCAGTTCACTTAGATTATCAGTAAGGTTAACTTTAAGTATAAAGCATACAAGATAAGTATTGTTCCAAATGTTAAACACTATTGATATTACGTGGCTTTCCTTGGTCAAAAAGTGCCTGCACTCTGAGGGACATTTACGTGTGTTCCTTATTCATACGTTACGCCTCATTTACGTATAAGTGGCCCCTCAAAGACGGCTGGCTCACGTCACGGTGAGAGGAAACGCCCTCCTATGGTTTCTCGTCTGTGGCTTTAGAATGTATATATTCTGTAGGCTTCGAGTTAGAGTTAAGTTAACTAATCCGTACCCCGGTTAAAATCAGACACTACCAGCTTTAGAATTATGACTGTATATGCCACAGACAAATAAAGTGGCATTGTTAACAATTACAAATGCATATTTTACTGTTTAAATTAATATTGCTTTCACATGGCTCATCTCTTAAACACATGTGGTAAGTCATGGTGATTTAAGATCAAGTTAATAAACAAGGCAATGAATGGATTTTAATCAAAGACCTCACTTCATATAACTGTAATGTGTAATATGTAACTTCCTGTAGCTACAATGTTTAATATGTAACCCTTTTTGTTGTCATTCTTGATGCACTATTGTACTTGGATGTATTGAGAACAGGGGGAGTGGGAAGATAAATGTTAATGGGGAACGGGAAGAGTCCGTAGTTTAGAGCATTGTGATTGGCCAAGGACATCTTATGGGAGGCCACACAATTAGGGTATAACGCGGAGCTCCGAGACAGTTCGCGAGTTCTTTGCAAACAAACTCAGGTGATGTTGTTACTCTCTGCAGTTGCAATAAAGCCTTGATCATTCAACCCTAGTCCTTCTCGACCTCTCATAATTTGACTGTGGTTTTTATCCATGACACTACCTCCCTTTGATCAAATCCCATTAAGCAAATCATCTTTTAATGTCAGTATTTCTGCATCCCACACTGTGCTCTCATGGCAACCAATAGTCTTTGAAATACATATCTTTTACCATCAAACTAAAAAAAATCATACACTTTTCTTAAAACTTTCCATTTTGAGACAAAGGGTTTTGTATTCAGATTCTCAAAAGGTACACTTTTCTTGGGAATATTTGGTGGTTGGACTGATATGCTGTACATAACAGACCAATCAGAACTCCTGATAGTGACAACTTCACAGTGCTGATTTACATGTGATGAAGCCAGTTTTGCAGGATGAAGAAGGAGGACCATGAGCTGCCCACAGTCCCTCAGAGATGGAGAGGATGGAGGTCATGTTGGGGAAAGTACAAGATCGAACCAGACGCCAAAGTGACAATAATATTGTAGCAAGGACACAGGGTGGTGATGTTGGAACTGGTTTATTGCATAGGTTGAATAATGATACAGAGCAGGTATAACATGCTAACATGCTGCCACCATCTCATGGAGTGTGTGTGGTAATGGTTGGTTGAACCTGTGCACATTGATTCCACAATGCACAACAGGTGTGCAGCCTCACCCAACCCCATGGTCCGAGTCTGGCTAGGGCCAGGTGAGGCTGCTTAAACCTGCCATCATCCACACACACTCCACAAAGTGTTACCAGGCAACACATCTCTGGAGGGTCAGTGTGGATCAGTGGTTGTTTTGAGGCCAGCCAGGTCCCCATCCCTCCCACTTTCTTCACCTTTCGTCCTGAAGAACTGGATATTTTTGAAGAGCCAAAATGAAAAGAGCCAAATAAGACTTTTTTAAATCTTTCTTATCATAAGAACAGTTTCCAAGAAAGGTATTTCTTGGTAACTGTTGGGTTTACGTTCTAGCGAAAATCTGACACAGGGTCTTAGTTTTGGCATGTAGTATACCCATCAAATAAGCCCTCCAGATACTTTTTTCTTTGAAAATCGAGTATAGAGTTTGCCCGGCACCTGTTTGGTTTCCATGTTATTGGTTAGGAGCACCGCAAACGCTTCTAAATTGGCACTTTTTAACCACTAATATTGCTCAAAATAGCGGAAAAAAATCTGCAATATATAGCTTATGCGGAATCAGACTGTTTCAGAAAACAGCACATCGTTTTTGCACAAGCTATTTTTGATTTTTGCAATATGGAATTATTTCAGGGGGGAAAATGCCGTGAAACAATGTATGCACAGTGCGTTCAGGATTAGAACTGATATAGCATATTTCGGCCTAGGCCTAATCAATTGTGTTTTAATATCTTCATCATTCATATTATTGCAGTCTATTCTTTTCGTAGGCTACTCTGCTGTTGGCCTTGATGGGGAGATATTTTAACCCTTTTTAACCCCATTTTCCTGCGACATTCCTGCGTTTCCCCCTCCTACAGAGCCCATTTCAGCACCGTGTCAGTGGACAGTTACAATCCTATGAACGTTGTTAGTGCAATGCACGCGCATTCATGTTAAGAGGAGTTTTGGGAAACGCTCCAAAGAAATTTACGATGGTTCGCAAGATCCATCGTGAGAATGATCGTACGAGTGTGGATCCATCGTTATCGGGAAACGAGGCCCTGGAGCTCTAAATCTATACGATACAATATAATATAATACAATAATAATAATAATAATAATAATAATAATAATAATAATAATAATAATAATAATATATAGGTATTTAAATAATATTATATCTAATATCAGGCCAAAAGCTATGTGCGCCTCTGATGATATTATGAATCAACAACAAGTAAAGACTCGTAGTGGGGGTTATCTCGGCCATGGTTGAGAAGTATTTGGGGTAAGGAACTTTGGCCTTGACCCTCTGAAGTCCATATTGAACCGCGACTTGGAGGAGAAAGGGATTTTACTCCGGGAGCTGAGGGGCCGAACTGCTGCCGAGCTCCCCCCGCCGAAGCTGCCGGACTGCGGCCGAAACTTCGGCGGCAGTCCGGCAGAAAAAGGGAATGTACTCCCGGAGCTTAGCTGCCGGGCTGCCGCAGAGCTCCCCCCGCCGGAGCTGCTCGTCCGTTGGTCCACAAAATTGTAGCTATTCTCTGATTGGAGGGGGCTGGGGAAGTGGGATGTAATATTAAAATGTGCCCCCTTCCTACGTAGGAGGGGGCGCCAAAACTGACCCGCTCATTTGGTAACTGTAGGCGGGGTACTATCAGAAATGCATATCGCACTCAAAAAGTCATGTACAGATTTTTTTCAAAATATGTATGCGTGGGAGACCCAAAACAGCACCCCAAATTCCAGGAAAAGTGTTGTTTTTCATAATATGTCCCCTTTAAGTTAAATTTGTTGGCACCTCTATTATATTATATTATATCGACCTGTGTGGACTTCCTGGAAACATGGACCTACCGGTAAGGCACAGACTTGGAAAAGAGTCTTATTTAATAAACTCCCGGTACACTAACTAAGTTGTTGATGCTTTGTTTTATGTGTAGGGACCCTAATCATGCTACTGCAGAGGTTTGGTGCTATTTTGAGCAATATTAGTGGTGAAAAAATGCCAATTTGGAAGCGTTCGTGCTGCTCCTAACCAATAACATGGAAACCAAACATGTGCCGGGCAAACTCTATGCTCGATTTTCAATGAAAAAAGTATCTGGAGGGCTTATTTGATGGGTATACATGCCAAAACAAAGACCCTGGTTCAATTGTCGCCGGAATTACACTTTAATTTATGGTTTTCTTACATCACTTAGACACAATCAACAGCCATAGTGCAAAAGTATGATAGTACTACCTTTAGTTAAACAAAATACATTTATCCATATCTCCATGTGCATTTCCTTAAATCATCGAGGAGAATCTTAGCCTGACATCGGCAGACCAATTTGCAAAAGAAT
Organism: Pollachius pollachius; assembly: GCF_949987615.1. Classification (NCBI taxonomy): domain Eukaryota; kingdom Metazoa; phylum Chordata; class Actinopteri; order Gadiformes; family Gadidae; genus Pollachius; species Pollachius pollachius. Next base: position 21,742,016 of record NC_136936.1, read on the forward strand.
ATTAGTCTGGAAGCTCTCAGTACATTGTTTGATTTCCAAGAGACCTTGATGGGTGCAGACCCAAATGCCTTCAACAAATCAGAGCAACGAAACGTGTGGCACTTCAGTGGCAGCCGTCCATAGGGAGCTCCTCTGGACCTCTGTGTCATTGCATCAAACCTGCCCAATATTAGATCAACGGCTGTGTTTGGTCCGACACGGGCCAGGTCTGCTGGCAATCTGTCTGAAGGGAGGGGTGCCAGTCACATATGCCAGGGCAAATAGTTTCACATATTTGTCTGTTTCCAGGCTAGAATAATCTATTATTCTGCATTAAAAGAGAATCGAACTCTCTGACCCCAGTTTTAAGATTGTTTTCTCTTTTTTCTTTTATTCTGGGGCACGTGATTGGCTGATATGGTTACCCGGTAACCATATCAGCCAATGCGTTCAACCAGAGGGAGGCATCTACAATGCAAACCAAGTGACGTTGGGGTTTGCTTCTCCATTATGGAGTTAACAAGCGTTTGAGTGCGGTCAGTAGAGCAACTCTATTTTATGCAGATCTTGTCCCTTGACTCCTCTCTGTTTCGGAGGGACCGGGGGGGGGAGGGAGGGGGGGTGAAATGAAGAGGAGGAGGCGTGCTAATAGAGAGAGAGTGAGTGGTGGCGGAGCATGTCCCTCTTCTCGTGAAAGAGGCGCATGCCGGCTATGCCCCCAGACAAGGGAAGCAGAGAGCGTGCTGGACATCAGCCTTCACCGCCGAACAGGAAGGACACCCTGACCCTGAAAAGGGCCAGAACTCTGTAGCTAAATTGAGGCTCATAAGCTCTCATCGCTGAGAGAAAAGGGAGGACAGATGCCATTTTGAAGAGCCTTGTATACAGGGAACTGTGGGCGGGGACCAAGTCGACGGCTGCGTCATGGAGATTACCGTGCTTGCGTGCAGTCAGAATAAGTCAGAGCCTCGACGGCGTAGCCAATATGAAGTGGAACTTGTCTGCAAGTCAAAGATATTTGCAGCATAAATTACTTCATTCCCGGCCCTCCCTAAAATCAGAATCACTTGTGGTCCTTCAGGTCGTGTTGTTAACATAATATGGCAAATGTTTTTTTCTTCAGGGTCATGACATCCGACTGTAAAAAATGGATAGCTAATGAAAAACTTCCTCGCCAACATTCATGAAGTCATCTGTTGTTTTTAATGAATAATTCAAAATAATAGCATTCACAGAAATGCTCCTTCTAAGGGCCAACATCCGGAGCCTCTAACTTGTGTAGAAGGATATGAATATTGCTTTGCTGTTAAGATGTTATATTGTTTCACTTCTTATGACAAATGTACTTATTGTAACAAATGCACTTATTGTAAGTCACTTTGGATAAAAGCGTCTGCTAAATGCCCTAAATGTAAATGTAAATGTAAATGCTTATTTGCTGGTAAATCACTTTCATTGCTTCATTACAAATGCATGGCTTATTTACAGCGGGGTAAAACATTTGCATAGGATTAACCTTGTCACCACCCTTGACAGCACAGTGTGTGAACATGCATGTGTGTTGGTGTTTTTGTGTTCATGTGTGCACGTGTGTGTATGGGTATCTGCGCGGATGCATGTGTGCGCACATGTGTGTAAACCCATGAGTGCGCATGAATGTTCCCTGCACAGTTTATGGTGACCCTCTCGAAAGAGAAGATGACGGTGGTGATGTTTAGTGACAGACGCTGAATCCACAATGTTAACCTCTAAATGCCACGACACGCTAGCTGCATCAATCAGGGGAGGACAAACAGTCCCAGGAAAACACAGAACCTTCTGCGGATGTGATATTCGCCCACATATTAAAAACAACGGACCTTCATTCCTGCGGTGGAGGAGGATGAAGGATTGGGTGAAGAGAGAGACCTCTGTACAGACAGAGCAAAGACAGAGCCCAACTTGGTGTTCAGCAGACTGATTAATGCGGATGTCCTTTTGTTTTTGTCTGATGTTTTCCAGAACACCAACGAAAACAAAATAAGTAACAAAATGAAATGGTTGTTGGGGGTATCACTTAACTCCTCTTGCCTGGCATGTTGCCTAGCAACACCATGGCTATGTCCTCTCAGAAAAAAGGGAGTTGCTTCTCTTTCCCCTCCCTGGCAACGAGATGGTGGACTGAACCGTTATTGGCAAATCCAATTATTATTATTGACGAGAAGCACCTGGCTCGTCGGATGACAGAGAGGTACCGCCTCCACCCTCTCCCCCCTCCACCCCTGCATGTGAGAGATTAAAAAACTAGACTCACACGATGCAGCCAATTCTACCTCAGTTTTGTTAAGGAACACATAGGGCAACTGAAAGCGCCTTCTATAGGTGACGTAACCCACTGCAACTCCCTCCAATAGGGAAGCATGAAAGTGAAGGATAAAACCCAAACAGAGTCAGTGTTTTTGTTTGCGAGGCGACGAACGCAGAAGGAAAAGAAAAGAAAAAAAAAGAAAAAGCGACACAAAGGATAGTTGCCTTTGCACTTATTGCTTCACGCACACTGTTTTGTGTTGTGGTTCTTTTGTGCCGGTGTGTTTGTGTTTGATAAAGGAAAACCAAGATAAACGGGGCAATGTTGTTATTTTACAGAAAGTGCATCGACTCTAGCTTACGGACACAGACAGCGGGCATGACACCTGTGTGGGAACCTGTGTGTCGCCCCTGCAGTCATCACCAGACAATCAGAGCGCCAGACCTGCTACTTTGTCATCATCTCAACCTCGTTCACTTTGTTTTTTAACACCACCCCGGGGCCTTGAATGAGCACAAACTCATTCAGGCGGACTCAGGTGCTTTGTCAGCCGCAGTTAAATCAAATGCGCCTCTCCCTACAAATACATACACACACAAACTCCAACGATAACTAAAGACCTGTTCCGACGGCGGAAACCTCACTCCCCGAAGGCACAGATACCAGCACTCTGTATTACCTAAAAAGGCATGAAAGCGGATGAACTGTGCTGTTTTTTTCTGTATCGGTTAAATGACATATCTTATTACAGGTGAGAGAGGGAGATGGGGAGAGGGAAAGAGAGAGAGAGAGTGAGGGTGAGAGGGAGAGAGAGGGGGTGAAGTTGGAGAGAGAGGGCAAGAGTGGGGGTGAGGGAGAGAGAGAGCGAGAGAGATGGAGAGAATGGGAAAGGGAGAGAGTTGAGAATGTGAAGATGAGAGAGAGAAAGAGATAGAGCGAGAGAGAGAGCAAGAGAGTGAGATAGAGCGAGAGATAAAGAAACAGAGAGAGACAGAGGGGTGAGAGATGGAGAGAGCAGAAAGTGTAAAGAAATCTATCAGCAGTAACACTGCTCACCACTGTAATGACAGCAGCAGGCGCCTGGCATGCCTCTAATGCGGCCCTAATTAATTTAATCTCACTTTAAATGTCAAGGAGAATTTCTGCCGTCTGCAAGACACGCTACATCCATGGTAGATTGAGCTCCCTGAGCTGCACACCATTACACACCTGACGTTGAGATTCACACCATCACAACACACACACACATAGATCAGTTGATGCCAAGGTCTGAGAGAGAGAGAGAGAGACTCCATAACAAGGCTCTTACCCACAGAGAGTTACAACCAGTAAAGTGTCCCCTTAGCCAGCTTGTCCTGGGACTCTGTCCAACACACAACAAACAACAGGCAGGCAAAACCAAATTATAAAAAAACAAAAGGGAAACTATTTGGCACATTGGAAAGAGTCCACCAAAAAGTGGCTTGCTTTTTGTCCCTTAACAGAGACTACACCGTTGCAGAATACCTGACCACCGTGACTGACCCAAATTGGAGGAAATCCTTGACCAGATACAGACTCAGTGAACACAGCCTGGCCATCGAGGAGGGACGCCACAGACAGACCTGGCTCCCAAGAGAAGACAGACTGTGCTCCCACTGCACACAAAACCAACTAGAAACAGAGCTGCACTTGCTGACTTCCTCTCAGTTATACGAAGACATCAGGAACACACACTTCCCACGGCCTACAAAGGCATGCAAGGACTTTAAAGACACACCAGATGCTCACAAACTGCCGTACCAGTTGGGAGAAATACAACAATGTGCGATCGCAGCACCAAGATTCGTCACCATTATGAAAGAAGGACCTCAAACTCCCCATAAACAGATTCATCCCCCTGGACTCTTTCTGTTTATAGGAGTTACTGTTTTTTTATTGTAGTGCTTTTATAGTATAATATCTGATATGTATATATATTTTGTATTAAACATTTTATACTTATATTATACTATATACCTGACCTCAATACCTGACCTTTTTATTTTATTGTTCACCTGCTTTGGCAATGCAAATGTATATTTCTCAGGCCAATAAAGCTGTTTTCAATTGAATTGCATCGAATTGAGAGATAGAGAGAGGGGGAGATAGAGATTATTAATTAACAAATTCAAAGGAATGGCATTCAGTGTTTGTCCGTAGACCAAAATCCTCATGCATCACACTAACCACCACTGACCATTGTTGGCCTGCCACTGGCCTTTGTGTGCGTGTGTGTGTGTGTGTGTGTGTGTGTGTGTGTGTGTGTGTGTGTGTGTGTGTGTGTGTGTGTGTGTGTGCGTGCATGTGTGAGTGTGTGTGTGTGTTTGGGAGAAAAACACCACCAACCACTGAGGCGGATTGACCCCTCCTAGTGGGGGGGGATCCCGCTGAGGCACAAGTCTTTTGGTTTCAGTGAAGTCACCCACCGGGGCTTTTTAGAGAAACAGTATCCATCAAAAGCACGGGACATTAATTGTGGGAATCGGTTGGCAGATGCAGTGCTTAAAGCATAATAACAAAAATAATAGCCACAATGGAGTCTGTCAGTGATATTTATTTGGCAGAACAGAAAAACAGAAAAACCTCCTAACATTAACCTGTTTTGTAGGTTAATGTCTCTCTGATAGGAGAAACTTTCCTCCCCTAAACCTATCATCTGCTACAGATTACTTTACATTGAAGCAGTGAAGTCGGGGGCTTAGTGGTGCTGCCTCAGTCTGAAACCCCAGCTCTGTCAGAAACCCAACTACGGACAGAACATGAGCCAAACAATACTCAATTTAAAATAAATTGACGGCAAATATTGTTTTTCAAGACCCTTAATGTTATAGGTCATACTTTAAATAGTGAGTGTTACAACGCATTGCTTAAAGTGAGCATGTGACCGAATCATTCTTTAAGGCGAGAAAGGTGTGTGTGTCCATATTGGGACAGAAGATTAAATGGGATCCGGACAAAACAACAAACAACGTTCCCGAGTACACTCGCGTCTAAAGCTTATGGTACGTGATAGCCTGTAGCAATCAGGAATGCTTTGACAGCAGCAGCTGCCGTATACACACACACACACATGCATGGACGCAAGCATGTACACACACACACACACACAGACTGAGCATCACTGGAATCCATAGTATATGCATCATATGTAACGACTCAAACCCTCAATGCTCGTTTGCACCCCAAGACATGCATACACACAGACAGCTTTCCCATTGATATGGACTGACATAATCATGCAACCATTCCACCCTACCAATAACCTTTGACTTGCTAATCCCATGTTGCAGCTCAGAGGTCACCCAGCTATCTCACCCGGGTTTTGCTGGGAACACAAAACAGGTCTAAGGGTTTAATGTTATTGTGAAGTAGAGCTTCTCAAAGGGCTCACTGGATCCAACGTGTTTGTTGATTGCAATTGACGGAGAGAAGCTTCATCTTGTCTTTTGGTCAATAGTTAAGCCAACTGCGCAGGTTTCGTTGCTAGATTTCACCTATCAACCTTTCACCCTCAGCTGCACTGCTCAGAAGGAATTTGGAGACCAACGACATGTTTATTGGACTTTGGATGAGTTTCTTTATCATAATAACTTCATGACTTCCCTTTCAAGGTTTCCAATGGTTTATGGAGGCATGCGCTCAAGGGTACTCCACTGCTATTTTTCCATGTAGGGCAATATTGGATCATTACAGAAAAAACTTTTTTTATCTTCCATTAAACCAAACACATATGCATAATAGCTCATTGTGTAGTTTATTGTGGTGGAGTTTCTAGGCCGTGTGCATTTCCCAGAACTAAGCCACAAAAGCCATGGGACATCGTTAGTAGTCCCTTACTGAAAGAGTTTTAAAGCCATACAGCTTAAATGTTTTAGTTTCTGCAATGAAATATTTGAAAACACTGCAGGTTGATCAATAACATTTTATTTTTCTGCACTGGATAAAAAAAAATCGGTTAAAAAAGCACTCTTGTTGCACACTCAATTGCTGCAGTTAGAAGAGGCAAATTCTTAACACTGCCCAACGTCTCTTAAAATAAAATGGACCCAGATTTACATATACTCTAAAGTAAACACATTTCAAATAAACAGAGCGATACAAAATTAATACCCCTTATTTCTTCAAGAATGTTCTAACGAAACGAGACATGAAAACAAAATGAAGAAACAGAAAGAAACAGAAAACAATTGCTGGGAGTTGAATGCAGGTTTTGTGCATTTGAAATTTTGTGCAAAACCTGTGTGTCCTATTGAAACTGTATAAAGTAACAGAAAATCGCAGAGAGCAAGAATTGATGGATAGAATCAAGCAGATGTTGAAAGACAGACTTTGTTCCACAGGGAAAGGACATGAGCGACAGGACAGAAGATTGATGCGTTATGTCCTCTTGTTGTTCGTCAACAGTCCCAACCGGCGCAATGGTAGGCCATATATAATGAATAAAAAAACAAACATCCGAAAAGCAATTCTCCGGGTCGGTATTCTCTTTTATCTACAACAATAACAAACAACCCCCCAAAAAATACAACACATGGATTGGCATTTGGAACAACCTAGCTATGTACACTGTACACACATATTCAAACTTACATCAAACGTACGTGTTTTACAAACAGGACACAAAAAAAATTAACTCAAATATAAATCATGATCGTTTTGTTTTCCTGATTATGAACAAAACGACTGATCCATCACATGTGTGAAGATGCAACTGAACGGTCAGACTCTGGAATGTGATGCTGTCCCAGGCCTCTCTCAGCCAACAGGATGCCCGCCCAGACACTAAAACACAGGCTTAAAAACTGTTGGAACATGACAAAATGATTAATATTCGGCCGATTATTCTGGAGAAAAGAGGTTGACACTTGAAGGCATTGTGTTCATTAAAGTGCCATTCAAAAGCAAGAAGACATGACTTCACAGGGTCCTGCAGGACGACAATAACATGGCACATTTCATTAAAAAACACTTACAAAATTCAGGGCATCTTCAAAAGACTAGTGCAAGAAAAAAAAAACAACAACGACGCAACTTCACATAGTTAAAGCAAAACGTAAGGGTTGGCAAGAAAGAAAAGACGAGAAGAGAGTTGGCAGGTCAATGGAGAGGGAAACGGACGGGGCCGGAGCTTTCCAACTCGTGGCCTTTTGGCCTGGCTGGGTGGGAAAAGCACATTGCACATCAAACGGCATTCCCAATGTGTGGATCCAACGTAGTTCTTAAAATTTTAAATAATTTTTTCAACCTCAGCACTAAATGTGGTCGCACTATATTACAAAGTCTATACACGATTCTCAAGAGAGAAATCAAGGAAATGGGAAATAGTTTGTTGTTTCGTTTAAGCAGCGGTCCTATTGTGGCGGTGTAGACGAGGACCCGAGGATTCTGTTGGGGATTCTCAACTCCAGTATCGGCCTCGAATTAATTGCTTTTTTATAATTTAATTTGCCTGAAGTAGGCTGTCGCTGTGCTCACTTCCACAATCACACACGGTTGTTCCCTTTTTTCTAACATTCTTCACTTTCTTCCCTTCACTGATTACATTCTCCGCTGTAACACCTCACTTTTTAACCAATCTTATTTTTTGGTTGGTTAGTCCTTCTTTTCACATTCTCTGACTGATTTAGCATACACTTGCATGGCGTATCTAGAAAGAACTCTGCTTCCCCACTTTGAAAATAGGAAGGACACTTCTTAGTGCTCAAGGTGTTAATTCAATTAACCTCCTTTTCGGGTCTCACTGGAATATAAGGATAGTGCTCTAAAAGAGATGAACCAAACAACAACAACAACAACAACAAAACAGAGCTCTGGAGATCAGTCTTCGTACAAAATTCTGGCCCCAAAATGCATTAATTTTGAACGGTTGAATTTAAAAACAAAGCGAACGCCTCAACACTTCCAGACCTCCCTCTCCGTGTGTGGACCTCTATTGCTAACATGAGTCGGTTTAGAATAACCCTTTGGACCTTGTTGTACTCGTTCTCTCACTCCGCCAACCCTCGTCCACCTCTCAAGCCCCGGTGTCCAACCCTTGTATGGCCGGACCGGTATCCCTCCTTACCGGCGCCCGTCACACCTCCGTCTGCTGCTGCGAGTCGATGATGACGGTCACGCCACGGCGCAGCTCGTCCATACTGTCAAAGTCGCTGTTGCCCGCCTCAGACTCGTCGAAGCCCAGCGGCGCCGACAGGTCTGAGGCCGTGGACGCCGCGCCCACCGACAAGCGCCCGGCGCCGCCCAGCGACGCGGTGTCGTCGGCGTCCCCGCTCCCAGGCGTGACGCCGCCCATGGGGAAGGGGCTGCTGAGGCGGTGGTGGGCCGCCTCGCCCAGGGGCAGCTGGTGCGGGGGCAGGTACTGGCTGGGGTGGAAGTGCGGCCGGGCCTCGGCGCTGTGACTGTTACTGTGGCTGGCGCTGCTCAGCGTGCTGTCCTTGGAGGTGGGCAGCGCGCCGTCGCTCGGCGACGTCCCGTCGTAGCTCCCGGGGTAGTCCTCTCCGGGCGCGGCTGTGCGGGGCAGCGGGGGGGGCAGCTGGTCCTGGCAGAGGAACTGGTCCTCGCCGGGCGGTGGGTAGTCGCTGTCGATGTCGTAGCCCCCCAGGTAGTAGTCGGACTCCAGCTCCCGGGTGCTGCCCATGCCGCCGCCACCAACGCCACCGCCACCGCCAGGGCCCAGGCGGGGGTTGGAGGCGGAGCGGCCGTTGGCCCCCAGGCTGGCCGGACCCCCGGCCTCGTAGCCCGGGACCTCCTCGATGTTGGGCAGCCTGGTGCTGGGCATCCAGTCCGAGGTGTCCCAGTGGTAAGCTGAGGCAGAGGACAGGCAGTGTGAGCACATCAGCTTGAGGAGAACTCTTAACCAACGCACATGGATACAAACATGAAGCCCTTTCACAAAGTCCGATCACAAGTGTAGCTCCTGAAGAGCACTAACCATTCCACCGCATTGGAGGGCTTTCTGCCTAGAGATTAAAAACCATGAGCTGTTTGGTTCAACTGTGAAGGTGGTTCGTCACGGTTTGTTGAAGTTCTTTCATGGGAAAATGTATGCAGAAAAAAATGTAATCGTAAAAAGCTTTTGATGAAGAAATCATAGATAGTTGAATTTACAAAATGATCGGCTATAGCATGATTTGATTTAAACCTTTCAGGTGGCTTATAATCTCTGGATTGCAGAAAAACCGCCAAACATAGTGTTTAGCGTGTGGCTGCTCTTTGAAAGCATCCATGTGGAAAGGCTTCATACAAGGAGAGAGGGGTATGTGACGTGTTATTAGGCATGCTCTGTGGCTCATCCACACGAGATGATAAGGGAGAAGGGCACAGGGGTAGCAACCTGGGTGGGAGGAATACAAGTTAGGACACATCACATGCTGCACACAGAGGGGGGGGAGTTGGTTACAGCATGCTGAGCTTCATTGTGAGTCAGGGGGAGGGAGGGAGGGGGGGTTAAGTCAAGCAATGTTGAGGTGGGGCCTCAAGAACACTGAACACTCTGAACCACAACACATTCAGCCACAGTTCTTTTAGCAACAAAGAATACAAATGCAAAAAAAAAATGAAAAGAAGAAAAGCAAACAAAATGAGTGGAAAGCACTTTAACAAAATTGTAAATTAATTAAAACAACCAATGAAACAAAGAGTATTCATGCGGGTGCACAGAGGAGGGGGAATGGGCTGGCTCTTCAGGACAAGCGTCGGCCAACCATCGTCCCGTCGTGAGAACACAGCCAGACAGACAGCCACTGACACAACGGTGCTGAGACCGGACCAGGACCTCAACCATATTACGACAAATAAAGCTTCAACACAACCATGACAACAACATGACAGCAGTGCACTGTGGTTGCCTGGTGTTGGAGGGGAGTAAGAAGGTGCCATTCGTCAACACGACACAGCCGCCGGGCAAAGAGATGGGTGTTGAAAACCGAGCGAGCATGGGTAAGGGTGAGAGAGAGAGAGAGAGAGAGAGAGAGAGAGAGAGAGAGAGAGAGAGAGAGAGAGAGAGAGAGAGAGAGAGAGAGAGAGAGAGAGAGAATAGGGAGAGGGAGTAGCGGTGATAATAAATGTCTTTCATTGGGCTACCTCGGCAACACACGCACACATGAACACATACAAACACACACACAAACACACATCCTCGATGCCACTGGCAATAGGACTGAATAGGATGTCAGGGTTACTCAAAACACAAACACACCACACTAACACACACCGAAAGGGGAGGGAGTGTGGTGAGGATTGATGGGACCGTGCAGATGAAGGGGAGAAATGGAGAGCATGAGGAAGAGAGGAGGAAGGAGGGAAGGGAGAAACAGGCACACGGATGGAGGGAAACTGTACAGTGGAGAGAGAGACAGTCACCTCTGTTGTAGCTTTGACCTTGATCCATGACCGACACTGTCAGGTGGGAGCGGAGAGAGAGAGAGAGAGAGAGAGAGAGAGAGAGAGAGAGAGAGAGAGAGAGAGAGAGAGAGAGAGAGAGAGAGAGAGAGAGAGAGAGAGAGAGAGAGAGAGAGAGAGAGAGAGCGAGCGAGAGCTTTAGCACGCGTTAGCTTCTCTGCCTGTCTGGCTAAATATCACTTCATATGCTTGTTCTATTTTTAGTCTAATGGGCCTCGAGTGCCCGCTTATCGGGGCTGGAGAAGCGATGGTTTAAGGCGGGGTCAACAGCCGAAACCTCCACCCACCTAGGAATGTCTGTGACAAACCTTTAATGAAACACATCCCTCCCTTTTTTTGGGCGAAATGGAGAATTATTTTCTATTGATTCCTCGATGTTAGCCCTGATCCTACCCAACCATCCACAGCCCAACCAAGATGCGAGCGTGGGGTGGTACGTAACTGTGTTTGAGACGGCAGCCTGCATGTTTGCCTGTGTGTGTGTGTTTGTGTGCATGTATGGGGGTGTGAAGCAGCACAACACTGCATTTGCTGTGCACCTGCATCTCAGCGATCACACCACGTCTCCATGGGTGCTGATCACACGCTAAGCATGACGCCGCCCCCATGTGTCTCCCTCCCCCCTGTCTGCGGAATGTAAATGAGAATGAGAAGGGGAGAGAGACGCCGAGGGAGAGAGGATGAAAGGCTTGTCAGGTGTCTGCCTCCAGTGAGTACACGTGGGCCTTGAACAAAACATGCGCCACGTCAACTAGAATACACAGGAAGAGATAATTTGGGGTTGGCGGGAGAAGACGTTGTTTGCTCGCTGATTGTGTGCATTGGACGCCAGTGAAGGTATTCCCGCTACAAACAGTCCCGTCCTGATTTTGCCAAGTGGTTCTTATGCTGAGTCCAATACTTTGTATGATTGCCCTGGGCCGGCTGGCTTGGCTTATTAATTATGGGCCGATATTCTGCTGCAGACCAGGAAACTTGTGAAGAATGCCTGTGTCTTGATACATATACCTGAACTTAATCATTTCAAAATGTATTAATTTAAATACACTGGAACTCAAACCTTATACCTTTACTTAACCATTTCAAATGTCCTACCTTCAATTTAAAAAGTGTAACTATGAATGAAAACCATTGTCAACATGATCTTCGTCATCTCACTACTGCTAGATTTAGTCAGAAGATCACGATTACCTAATTGTAAAGTTTGACTGGCATTTGCCTCACAAAAGGCCAGTGGCTTCACCACTGGTCCAAAGTAACCAACCAGTGGCCTGAGTGATATACTCACAAGAAACGCTAGCATGATACATTTTTATTGAAAAGATAATTAATTAACCTCATTAACTTATTTCAAGTTTCAAGTTTTTCACACTATATTATATTAAAAAAGGAACAAAGTGTCTCTAATAAAACCGCCTCTTTAACCGCTAAATCGCACTTTCATCACACCCCCCACACTACCCGTAGCTGCTCAGCCATCACAAGTGTCACATCATATTCAGCCAACGATCGTAGCTTCGGGGAGACATTTAGCGAGGCGAGACAATTTGGTAGCGACAACGCCACCACCGAGACCAAAGAAGATGTCACTGAGTTGGGTGACTTCCCGGACGTTCATTGCCCAAGACGGGCTTCAATGGAGGGCAATCAAAAAGAAGAAAAAACCTTGGCCTCAGCACAAAAACCACAAGAGCAGGAAGTGTGTGTCGTGTGTACGGAACTCATTCCATTTGTGTCTGTTTTGCCGAGAGAGCGCTGCGATTACGAGTGAGAGTCAAAGGGACAGAGGGAGCGTGAGGAGAGAGATGGAGGGGAGATGGAGGAGAGTGTGGAGGTCGAAGCGATGAGACATGGGTACCTTCATTTTCGATTGTGTCGACTGCGTCATTGACCAGTCGAATGACCGTCACTATGGAGGCTTGAGAAGGAGGGAGGGGGAAGGAGAGGGGGAGGAGGAGACAGTCATTTAAAACACAGTCCAAGGAGAAGAAGGTTTGAGTGCTCTGGTGCGGTGCCGATCCTCTCCTGCCGCTACGGGCCAGTTTGCCCTGCTTCGTTATGGCAGCAACGGAAGGCTTTTCAAACAGTTGTTTTCAGAAATGACAGCAATCGATATTCCTCGAGATTCCTCCACACACAGGCTGGCTTGTGTTATGACAAGAAGTACATTAATCAATAACAATAATTTAAAAATGTAGATATTTATTTTCATTTCATTTCTATCTTTTGAAGTGCTAAAAAGTGTTTCCTGCTACGTTTTTTTAACACATTTCCAATCTTGACCAATGACAATTTAAGCTATTTTATATTGCTCATCCTTCACGGTAATGGTTAAAAACAAGTTTCCAATAATGATATCGCGGCAATATCAACTAAGGCAAACTTAGTTGATATCGTAAATATACTAAAAAGCAAAATAAATACAAATCTAACCGCTCGCAACACATTGCAACTGAATGGGAAACAAATTATGCAACTCTGCTTGTGGTCCAACACTACACCAGAAACCAGGAAATTGAAGACAAAAAGCCACAACCACAACAACGGTGACAGCACTTCATCACAAACCACAGAAAAGGGCTTTTCTTGTTATTGGGATTCTAAAATATGAAAGAAAAAAAAAACTGACCTTTGCATGAACATAAAGAGTAACAAAAAGTGATCGATCATATTCATGTGAAATGATAAACAAAGAGGCAAAAAAAAAAAAAAAAGCCAACGACAAGAACACAAAGTTAACTGAAAAACAGTAAAAGCCAAACCTGCAACGAAGAACAGATCAAAGCCTACAATACCGAGACAACCCGCTGGCTCAGAACATAATGGCAGACACAAGGAATCGCAGAAAAGCATTTGCGTCGGTTCTGTCTGGGTCGCTTAAGCTGTGAACGGGAGCGATTCAAGGTGAAACGGGGATGGGGCTCTTGTGTGCACTCTCTTACCGTTGTCATCGCAGGAATCTGACTGGAAGGAGCTCAAGGACTGCACCTCCGAGTTGCTGCCCTTGTTGCTGCCTGAGAAACACGTGACCTCCTCGGCCATGTCCACCATCTTACCTGTCAGAGGGGAGAGAGTAAAGAGGGAGGTCAGAGACACAGTGCTTCATTGAAGGGGGGTAATGGCTGCTGTCGCATTTGCTCCGCTCAAGCACTAAAAGTACACTAAGGCAATACAAATATGGCTAAATGTTCTTGTGAACAAAAAGAAACACAAGATGTCTACTCACACAAACACACATACTCACACACATACGCCAACACACACACTCACATACACATACACACACGCACTTGTTGTGAAAGTGGGCATTCAGTGCGGGTTCGAGTGTGCAGTTGGGAGAAGTCATCTCAAACTCTAGTGCACTGAATGTTCAGAACTTCACATAAGTGCACTCTCTGCGTTCTTGCCCCCCCCCCCACATAAAGCTTGCAGTGCATTATTGACTCACGATTGACAGCACAAAGAAACCAAGCAGACAACAAGTGGCTACGCACACGTCACGCCTGCCATTGCTCAACGGCGGCTCATTCAACGTGAGCACCAGGGAGGGGAGAGTGGGGGAAGGCCTCGGCCTAGCCTCCATGAATATGTATGTGCTGTGATGCACGGAAAAAACAAATGACTTCCACTCAGGAGTTCCTTGAAACCCACTAAACACCAACGACCGACAACAAACTCCTGCGGAAAAACCGACGTGTCAGCAAGGCATAAAAATAAAACAAAAGGCACATTCGGGGAAAGTTGTGAAGGGCGTCGTGGATGAGAGGACGTTGACGGTGAAGTGAATGCGCCCGGCAAATTAGTTCCATCAGGGCCATGTTTAGAGACACTTAGAGGGTTTACAGCGACGCAGGTAAACACCAATAATGAGGCACAGATGGCCAGGATGTTGTCTGGGCACAGAATATATAAATGGGTTGTTTTTGTGTATTCTATATATGCACGTATATCGATGTGAAGCATATGAACCTCCTCACACCTCTTACACATCTGCTCAGAGAGAGGAAAAGCAAGGGAACGGATTGCACACACACACACACACAAACACACACACACACACACACAGACACACATGCACTCACACACACCCACCTTCGTCACTCTCCCAGGGGCTCTTGCGCAGCGAGTCACAGTCGGACCGGCAGGGCGACACGGGCGGCAGGTTGGGCGCCACGCTGCACACCACCACGCCCCGCCGCATGCTGCCCGCCAGGATGCGCGGCGACTCGGGGTGGAAGGTGCTCATCTCCGTGTGCTCGTGCGCCCGTGCGTCCGCCGCCGCCGCCGCCGCCATCATCATCTTCCTGTCCAGCGTGGAGCGCCCCGGCTCCCCCTGGTAGCAGGGCGTGTACGCCATGGGCCGCACCGGCACCTGGGGGGGGCCTACGCCCCCCATGGCCATCACGGCCGCCGGTCCCAGCCCGGCCTCCGAGTACAGGTTGAGCGGGTCGCCGGGCGAGCAGCGCAGCGTCTCGAAGCGGGCGCCGTTGGCCTTGTGCAGCAGCGCGGCGGTGGCCGGGTCCTGCACCAGCGAAAGGTCGCCGCGCGAGTAGTCCTTGCGGAAGACGCGCTTGCGGAAGGCCACGAAGAGCACCACCAGCGCCACGATGACCAGCAGCACGGCGGCGATGCCGATCAGCTCCTCCTTGCCCACCACGGCGTGGCCCGCCTGCATGTCGGGCACCACCACGGGCCGCAGGCCGCAGCGGGGGCCCACGAAGCCCGGCGCGCAGTCACAGTAGAAGGAGCCGCGCGTGTTGACGCAGGCGCCGCCGTTCTCGCACTGGCCCTCGGGGTTGCCCCGCTCGCACTCGTTAACGTCCTCCTGGCACCTGCGGCGCGGGGGGGGAAGGGGTCGGGGGGGCACGGAAATGTTGGTGATGGATCGTGTCATTAAATACACATTCACAATGATGTGTGTTTAATCCACCACATTTGTTTAGATTTTTCCCACTTGTTTTGATCCCGGAGCCCCGGTTTCCCTTCTGGGATTTGACCTCACGTAGGAACGACGTGTGTCTCGTTCATGACGCCGCGGCTAGACATGTCATCTACGTAAAATACTGAAGAATAAACCCGTGGGTAATCATCCTAGATTTAGAGTTTGGAAAAATAATACAAATGAATCCCTTCGTATTTTTTATAATAAATAACGGATTTTTTTTTTTTAATCTTTGATTTAGAGTGAGAGACGTTTCTTAATTTCAGCGGAGGCCCAAACATTTCTCTACCCAGACACTGAGCTGTCTCAGTCACAGCTCAGTGTCTCAGTAACTTTTTTTTACTTTTAAATTAAACATTTAAAGGGCTTTGATGATGGAAGGCAAGCTGCTTGTGAATAATCTATAATATGTGCGTTCTTATTGTGTGTGCGTGTGTGTGTGTGCACATATGCCCTAGTTGAAATTATTCATCATTCTCTTGATCCTTTCTCCCTGTTTTGAAGAGGATAAAGTTGATTATTTGGAGAACAAAAGGGCCCAGCCACTGATAGACAGCATGCCTGCGTAAAATAGAACCGGCTTTAGGATCTATTTATTTAGGAATGCTATCTGGGGGTAACCAAGCCAGGTGGTTCTTAAACGTAATCCTTTACAGCCACCTTGTGTCCATGAATAGAAAGTGCAGACAGCTTAAAAGGATGTTCTGCAATAAGACGATGCTGTATCGTCACCAATGCCATCACCAAACGTTGTGTTTGAATCCATATATTTTTTAAAGTACACCACGTTATCACGTGTCCAACACAACGATGTGTTGCAGTTTGTAGGCCTTTTTGTGTTTTTAAAACCTACTTCACGTTAAGCTCTCTTCTTTTACATCTAAATACCCAGTGAGAAAAAGACTGCCCATCGATCTCCCTTTGTTTATCTGTCTGTGTCTATCAGATTCTTTGTCTGTCTGTCAGCCTTTCTGTCTGTCTGCAGACTGTGGAAAGAATAGGGGTTCTGAGGGTACGTCCAGGTACGGACGTCCTTAGGGGTACAGAGTTTACGTCCCCGGGGTAGGGGGGGTATGTCCGTTGGGCATGGAGGATAGAGTCTCAGGAGTGGAGCGTGTATGTCCTCATTGGTATGGACGTTCCCAGGGGTACACAGGGTACATTCTCAGGGGTACGAGGGTACATTCTTTGGGGTAAACCAAACACTTACGTGAGACCCTTAAATCCCCGGCGGCAGCTGCAGAGGAATGCGTTGCCGATGGCCTTACAGGCGCCGCTGTTCTGACAGGGGTTGGGCACGCAGGCCGTGATCTCTGTCTCACAGCGCCCCCCGGTGTACTGTGGACTGCAACTGCAGGCAAAACCTAAGAAAAAGAGATCCATGAGAGAGATAGGGAGATGGAGAGTTGGGTTTTCGGCAAGTTGAGTGGAAAGAGGGGCAGAAATTGATAGATGAGGTGGGAGAGATAAAAACGTAACAGGGAGAGGGGAGAGAGGGGGAGGTGTTAACTAAGAATTTGCTCGGAGCTGCCAAACCACAATGACTACATACAGGCAAACCCCCTCATAAACATGTGGCTGAACAATGGTGCATGTTGACACGTGTTATCATGCACAGACCGCTGTCTGCAGAAAAGCACAAACAAACAAAAAACAAGATTTGAATACACATTGTCTGAGCGCTGGCTTCTACACCGGGGAGACTTGGCTCAGGGTTTGACAGGAGCCTGCCAAGAGTAAACACCCATACACACACGCCCTCTGGGAAATCACTGGCATCTAATACCTGCACACAGTTCATCACAGTGGTGCAACACACATAAAGGAATACCCATATGTACAAAGAAGATCTGGCATGACAACAGGATTTAAACGTAATGTATATAAATAAATATCTGTGGAGCCAAAACCCAACCACTACAACCTTTACGCAGGGCTATGATGTAATTGCAAAGGACAAGTCATGGGCAGTGACAGGTCCAGGAAAGCTTTGCTCTTTTCAAGTCTTGCCGGCCTTTCCCACAACCATTGTGTGTATTTGTATGTGTGCGTGTGTGTGTGTGTGTGTGTGTGTGTGTGTGTGTGTGTGTGTGTGTGTGTGTGTGTGTGTGTGTGTGTGTGTGTGTGTGTGTGTGTGTGTGTACATTTTCCGAAGGTAGCTGGCTTGACACTAACCTTAGCAAGCCTTCCTCTATCATGTCCACATCTTTGTACCCATTGGGTATAGTGCCAAGTAAACAGAAAGTACACATTGGCATTCCAACTGTGAGGGTGATGTGGATGTGCTTCTTCAAACTACTTTATTTTATACCTGTGCAGATACAACATTTTTCTTGGAAATATTGTGGGAACTTTTTGATTGAATTGAATTTCAATTGACCGGGATACTGAAATACAGAGAGAGAGAAAGAGAGAGAGAGAGAGAGAGAGAGAGAGAAAGAGAGAGAGAGAGAGAGAGAGAGAGAGAGAGAGCGCAAGAGAGAGAAACAGAGTGAGAGAGATAGAGCGAGAGACAGAGAGACCGAGCGAGAGATAGAGAGAGAGAGACAGAGGGAGACAGAGATGGATGGCAAGCGAGAGTGATGGATACGAGACAGTGCGAGCGTGAAGCTAGTCGATAAGATAAGACGTCTGGTGAGGCAGTCGACGTGATGAGAAACAGAACAAAGAAGCCTGGCCTGCAGACAGAACGGGAGGGGGAGAGAGAGCCAAAAGTGGGCGCTGATGGTTCCTCATTACATATTTACTGGCAGTTAATTGCCGATTTGGGCGTGTAGGAGCGAGGCTTGCATTGGTGTGTGTGCCAGATGGCGGGGCTTTGACGGTCTATCAGACTGCTGATCAAAGGCCTTGAAGGGCCCAGCCCTCTGTCTAGACCCGGCTGACTCCACCAGCCCGACACCATCCATTCAGCTCTCTGCACACCTCAAACCCAGCGCAATGGCCGTCAGCGGTAGACAGTGAGACACATGCACACGTACACACACACACACACACACACACACAAACACGCCTGCAACCCTGCTGTGCAAAATACACAGGCTGATGGTACTTCAACTGACCACAATACAACAAAGAAGAAGAATAGAGAGAGAGAGTGTTCTGCTTCATTCTTCAATGATTGTTTTTTTTAATCACAGAAAACACACCGAGCACAGGCAGCTAGTTCAGTAGTTCAGTAGTAGTAGTATAAAATAACGAAGCCCTACATGCAAAAGACATTGTGTCAGGATGGGGAGTGCATGGGCTGTCTCTGTTTTGCAGAGTGATTCCATCGTTAGCGTGCTTTGACTATTGATAACAGGGGGTTGTGCACATTTCGTTGCAGGACACACAACAAAGCAGGACACAGCAGCAGACACAGCTCTGTTGAGGGTTGTTTCATGATGGACTCCGCTCTCCCCCCCCCCCCCCCCCCCCCTCGCTTGTTTTGATATGTGAGGGTAGTGCTGGGTTGTCTACTCGTCGAGGGGACTGTGTGTACCGGGACTCGGTAGGAACGAATCATGTTTTGTTGTTGCCTCACGCCTCTCTTTCTTTTTCTCTTATGTTGACGCGGTCTCGTTACAGAAAAAATTGGCTCCCCAGAGAAGGGACTTTATGGGGTTATGATGCCAAACACACAACCTCCTCGGATGGGAGGGATTGCGTCAGTGTTGCATTGGCGAAGGAAAGATGGACGTCCCAGATAGCTATCTTCTGCTATTCGCTCTCCCTGCTTAAAGTAATATCCGTAAGGAGGACACAGCGAGGGGGAACAAACCATGCACTGCTGTTCCACATCACATTGTCTCATCACATGGCAGGCATCACTTATGTATCCCCATAACTCCTGTTAGTACTTTACTGACGAGTAGAGTTGACCTAAGTAGACGTAACCCGGCCGTACATTACAGTAACCTCCATCACAGCCATCCACAGGAAGCAGGTAAATGCAGGGGGAAAGGTTAAAGCTTCTTTAAAAGCGGTTAACGGGGTTGATATAAAACGGAACAGAGCACCTACGAGGTCGATGGCTATTTCAAAGCTGTGTTTCCCATTGCAATGCTGGTTCACAGCAGGTCAAAATATCTAGATGCAACAACCGTTTTACACGTGCGGTTTACAAGGGATCCCAGCTTGATATGCTACAGCACATACAGGTTTAAAGCTGACATTGTCCATGGTTCACGCAATCTCAGAGAATGGGAAAAGGTGTTGGGTAGTTTACATAGTTGTTACAAACAATTATAAAATTATAACATATTTATGCATGAATGTCCAAATGTGATCAATTTGCAAAAATACACCACATAATTGTGCTTGTTAAATAAGCCAATAAAGATATTGTTAATTGTTTCTACGTTGTTACTCCACACATGTAACCTCCCGAACACGCGGAGACGTCCTCATGTGCTTCGGGCGACTCACCACCAGATGGCAGACTCGTGCAGGTGGCGCCGTTGAGGCAGGGCTGTTTTAGGCAGGCGTCGGGGTAGAGGACACAGCCCAGCTTCAGCTCCGTGAGGCCAACCACCTCGGCGTAGCGTGAGCGCTTGTTCTGCAGCGGCAGCTCGTTGTCGTTGAGCATCACCGAGTCCAGGCAGCCCTGGAAGCCGTCCAACACCAGCGGACCCTTCTTGGAGTCCGTCAGGCTGCGTGAGTTGGTAGGCTGCACCTGGATCACGGAGCGGGGGAGGGTGGAAGGGAGGGAAGGGAGGAAGCATGGAAGGGAGAGAGGTGAGGATTGAAAGACACTCAGAGTCATACAGAGGTACTGAAACACCCACCTATATTTTTGTTAATGGCTAGACTGTAAAAGTTAATAACTGAACGGTTATAGTTAGTAAAACATAGTATTATTTTTGTATATATCTACACTATAGTAGCCTGGAGACAATCCTGATCACGGATTCCATTCTTAGTTTGCGAGCGGCAAAACAGGGGCCCTGTGACGTCATCTATGATCTATCATCTATACGTTACCATGACACAGTCCCTGATTAACCCTGATTACATCGTATAGGAAATCGATGCTGGAGGTCTAGACTGATCCGTGAGGCAACACAGAAGAGGAGGTCTGCAGGCCACCTCCGTAGCGGTTCAGAAATACAATATTGTAGTTCACCATGAACGATATTGCAGGTCATGACTACAATATTGCAATTCAAACAACTGCACATACACTGTACACATTGCACAATATACAAACAAATAAAAAATGCATTTGATTTAGACGTCTAAATTGAAATCTCATTGAAAACCAACATTGTTTTATCTCAAAACACACACACGTACACACACCTGTGCACCAAAGAAGATGGCCCCGTCGGGCCCCAGGGGCTGGAAACGGGGGGGCCCGCGGCGGCGCTCCACGTAGCTGTCGTCCAGCGCCAGGCTGGTGAAGTTGCGGTTGAGCTCCAGCGCCACCGTGTGCCAGTTGCCGTCATTGATGGGACGTCCCGAGATGCCCAGGGTGCCGGGGCTGTCGCTTGTGGCCCCAGCTGCCGCGCCCCGACCCCCGATGCCGGCGCAGTCCATGTGGAACCACAGCTTGCCCTCCTCCAGCTGGGATACACACACACACACACACACAGAGACACACAAACACACACTGTAACTTCATTGCACAGTTTGTAATAACAGAAGTTTCTTTAAGTGTACGCTTGAATTACACAATTATGTCGATAAGAGTTACACGTGACAGACAAATTATTCACTGAAAGATAACAATGCTATTTTGCTCATTATATGTAAAGGTAACATATTGAAACAAACGTATTGAAACAAAAGTATTCAGACTAAATGCCTTACGGGTACTTCTAGATGGAATTCTTTAATTGCTGTTTCATAAAAAAACTAATTTTCATTTGTCTTGCGTGGGCAGGGATGTAATCTATAAAAGCTGCCGTGTTCCACCAAAATATCACAGAAGTATCTGTCAGGAAAAGTTAGCCATAAGTTTGAGTACAATACACCTGACTGCAGCAGCCGGAGGGACTGTGAATTAAAGATGCCCAGCTGGGCTGAGACAGAGATGAACTACAAGTTAAGAGCCATGGCCAAGCGGAGACCCGAACAATAGACAATGAAAATGAAAGCCTTTTAGCTGACCTAATTTTTTACTGCTTACCTCTGGGCTCGGGACAGGGCACGTTGCGGGCGCACGCGGCTTGTGTGTGTTTGTGTTCCTGTGTGTGTTCCTGTGTGTGTGTGTGTGTGTGTGTGTGTGTGTGTGTGTGTGTGTGTGTGTGTGTGTGTGTGTACCTTGAGCACAGTGCAGGGCTCTGCATGTGTGTACATGATGATGCCTCGGCTCTGCAGGGTCCTGATCCTCATGCTGAGCTTCAGCTGGCCTGTCTGTCCCCCGTCAGAGACCCGGTACTTTATATAGCTGTTCCCCGAGAAGCTCAGGGACGAGTGGCCTGGACACACACACACACACACACACAGGAACACAAACGCACACACAGAGACACAAGACACACACACACACACACACACACACACACACACACACGAAGTACACAGTTAAATACAGTGATGGTTCGATGCAGTCAATAGTTACCTGATGAATGAAGTCATCCTGAGCACGTTGATGGCTCATAATGAGCAGATTATAATCCCTCCCAGGGCACAATGTAATCCACTGTAGTACACTTATGTGTCACCGTGGGCTCAGATCCGCCTGCTGGTTGCCAGGAAGCTAATACGGTTGGCAGGGTGACACGCCGAGTCACCGAGGTCACAGTTTCCATTCAGAGATCAATCAAAACCCTCATCATGATCGACCTTTGATGTTAACACAGGAATCACAGTTCCCTGTATGAGCACCTGTGAGTTGCTTTGTGCACGTTGCATCATTTAAGTATATCGCATGTGTTTGACATGCGATAAGATTTAAAGACATGCGAAAAGATTTATGTTTGACGACTTGGGATAATGAGCGACTCATGGGATGGTTCTTTGATGACAAGATGCTATGAAACCTCCACATCCACAAGCACTTGACCCATGTGTTTGTGTAGCTGTATTTAAACTGAACATGGTTCAAGCGCCGTACACAGGTTGTGGTCGAAGCATTCTCAGAGAAGCATGCACACACCTGCGCACTCCCCCAGCTTGCCCGGCGGACACTGGCAGGCGTAGCGCCCCCTGGAGCCGCCCGCGCCCACGCACTGCATGTCTCCGGGGCAGGGCTGCTCGTCACACAGCTCCGAGGCCGGAGGACAGCTCCCATCTGGAGGGGGGAGGAGAGAGAGAGAGAGAGAGAGGGAGGAGGGGGAGGGAGGGAGGGAGAGGAGAGAGAGAGAGAGGAGAGAGAGAGAGAGGAGAGAGATGAGAGAGAGAGGGAGGAGGGAGAGGGAGGAGAGAGAGGAGAGGAGAGAGAGAGAGAGAGAGAGTAGAGAGAGAGAGAGAGAGAGAGAGAGAGAGAGAGAGAGAGAGAGAGAGGGGGAGAGAGAGAGGGAGAGAGAGAGGGAGAGAGAGAGAGAGAGAGAGAGAGGGGGGGAGAGAGAGAGAGAGAGGGGGAGAGAGAGGGAGAGAGAGAGAGAGAGAGAGAGAGAGAGAGAGAGAGA
>NC_136936.1:21765400-21802900 GCF_949987615.1 Pollachius pollachius
AAAATGCACATGATTGGTATTCTGCGGCGAGCGCGGGATGGATAGGATCAGATCAGAGTTGATACAGAGCACCTCCATACTGGAATACAGAGCAGAGCCGAGTGAAGGGAGAGACTGGGGGGCGCACACACGCGCACACACACACACACACACACACACACGCACGCACGCACACACGCACATACACTCACGCATGCACATACACACACACACACACCACCACACAAACACACACACAGACACACAAAGTAAAGGGATTGCTGCCTTGTTTGCATAATTCCCTTTTACTCAACGCAGAAAAAGCAGCAGATGAAGAGAGATGCTCCAAAAAAACAGCAGAGTTGAACTCAAGGAGAAAATGTCCCGTAGCGAAACCCCCTCACTCACAGCTGCTCGGAGATCAGGAAGTGAGTCGAGAGGAGTCAAGAGACAGGGAGGGAGGGAGCATCTAGGAGGAGTGTGTTAGCGCCTGGCGCAGGAAGCAAGGCGGCAGGAAGGGGGGTGGACGAAGAGAGAGAGACGGAGAGTATGTTCAGACTGCGAAACACGATGAGACAGCCATGAAAGGAAGGCCTGCCAAGAGGGGAGAGACTGAGAGACAGTGTCAGAGCAGGAGAAGGAGAGGGGCGGATAGAAAGGAGAGATAGAGCGAGGGGCCAAAGGAAAGGAAGAAAGATCAAATGAAAGAGAGAGAAAGGGGATAGCTAGGGAAAAAGATGAAAAAGGGTAGCACCTTCACACACACACGCCTTTGAGAGTGGATGAAAGCAGTAGTGTGAGTGTGTGTATGTGTGTGTGTGTTTGTGAGTGTATGTGTGTGTGTGAAAGCAGGAGAGAGAATGCCTCTTCAGACGGGAGAAGGTGTGGGTGGTGATATAGCGCCGCGGATCGGGGCTGGGGGCCGGGGGGGGGGGGGGGGGGGGGGGGGGGGGGGGGGGGTAGAGTGTGTTAGGATGAATCAGCACAGAAGCAAAAACAGAACCAAGAAACATGACCAACCATCCTCAGGAGGAGATTTAATTAGATTAGACGGTTCTCTACTGGCTGCTGCTCGAAAAGGGGGCGGTGTGTGCAAAATAATGGGAAAACACGCACACACACACACACACACACACACACACACACACCCCTGCACTTTTCTCTCTCAGTCAGCCCTTGGCGAACCATCGGGGATGCTTTTACCTGAACGTCTTCCCACATCGGATAACCGAGCTGCTGAGCGTATCCTTAAATCTGGGTCAAGCTGTAAAATCACCCCTCTTCACAGCAACCCGGCTGTCAGGTGGAGGCATGACTGCTGCGCGCAGAGGAAAATACTCGCGCAAAGCATTTTCCTTTTCCACTAAATAGGAAATACTGTTGCTGTGTCATAACGGACATTGTGGCTTAACTGCAGGAATAGAACATTAGAAAGGGAACTGTGTGTCATGCTGAATGAGCTTTAGCCACGAGACATTGTAAATAATTTGACTTGAGTTGTTTGTTCATTCGTTAACCCCATTAGTGGTACTATGAATAATTTGTAAAAATGTGTAAAATCCAATCATAGTTTGTCAAAAGTCATGAGCACAACTCAAACTGAAAGTCTCAGGATCAGTGTTTCAAAGTTTGAGCTACAGAGATAAGATGGTGCTTGTGTACACACTGTAAAAATAAATAAATGAGAAGCGGCATATATGCTGATGCATATATGCTGATGCTTATATATAACAGTCAAAAGTTGAGAAAACTCAAAAATCTGCGCGCATCGTGTTGCCTTGATAATTTGCGTTTTCTCAACTTTGACGGTTTTAACAGTGCACGAGTGTATATGTGTGTGTGTCCTGCTCACCGACGCAAGTGCAGCGTGTGGTTCTGTGGAAGCGCGGTGACACGAAGCTGAGGCGCGGCGTGCTGTAGGTGGCCAGGTCGTGGGAGTCCAGCACGATGCTCTGCTCGCACTGGGCGCCGCGGCACTCCAGCCCCGAGCAGTTCTTGTCCAGGATGGCCGACACGCGCAGCACCTCCTCCAGCTGCCGGCGCGAGGCGCTCAGCTTCTGTGTCAGATAAGCCGCCTTGTAGAAGCTGGCGCCGCCGGCCCCGGCGCCCGCCGCCCCTTCGGGCGCCGCCATCTCCACGGCGACCAGGAGGTCCAGCTGCTGCGTGCCCCCGACGGGCTGCAGGCTGAGCACGTGCAGGCGGTCCTGCTTCTGAGACGCCGCCGCCTGCTGCAGCACGCGCAGCACGCTCTTGAGCTGTGTGGCCACGAAGTCGTGGGGCCGGGCGCTCTCGAAGCGCACCGTCACCGCCTCGCGAAGCATCTCGGCCGAGGCCTGCTCCACGCGCACGCTCACCGGCACCGGCACGGCGAAGCGGCCGTCGCTCACGCTGGCATTGAGGGAGTAGCTGCCGGCGTCCAGGCCGCCCAGCGCGATGATCTTGCCGTCGTGCGGGCTGATCTTGAAGAGGCTGCGTTGGAGCGGCGCAGCATGCCCATAACCCAGCGCGTCATAGGGGTCGGCGTCGGTGGCGTGCAGCTGGCCAATGACGCCGCCGGGGAACTCGTCCTCCATGGTGACGATGATGACCTCCAGGGGCAGCGCCACGGGCCGGTGCAGGCTCTCCTCGATCACCCGCACAGTCAGCGTGGACGAGGAGGACAGCCGCGGCTTGCCAGAGTCCCTCACCTAGGATGGGAGAGGACGGTTAGAACCATGGCCGTACCAGGAGCACCTTGCTTACTTGCTCACTCAGTACTGAACAAACTAATAACATATGAGGAAGATAAAGCTGACAACTGCTACAATCTGGAAAGCTGTCATCGATTATATCAGGCACAGCTAAATTATGCAAATTATTTTGGCGCTGGCCAAAAGCAATGTCTACGATAGGTAACTTGTCCTCAATACAATTACTCTATTAAACAGGACCTGCAGAACTGCTGTTTTAATGTCTCACCAAAGCTCATTTCCTGCCCATGCTGGACAGTAAAGTCTGATTCTATTCTATTTTATTGAAAGAAAACGGGAAGTTTGGTGCATTTGTCTCTCGTGTTCGTTGTCTCTATTCTACATTAATTGAATCAATCAATCAACCCCCGGTCACATTTGTGGATAACTTTTTATCTAAATCATTCTGCATTGAATAATTGAATTGCATCAAATGGAATTGTGTTAACAGCAGAGATATCATGAGGAATGAAGAATTATATAATCAGTCATATTGCCTCATTGTGAGAGTCACTCCACCAGTCCATGTGTCGCATTGTGCTGCCCACGTCACACTGTGCCCTTCAACTCACCAGAGGGCCATTCATCAGACTGGCTGAGATAATGAAACAATGTAGGAAATACTGAGAATAAAGTACCCCAGGCCAGGGGAATTGCTTAGTCCTTCAAAAAAATTATTACACTGATAGCCCAAAATCGCTTAATGTGCCATTAAAGAGCTTTTATAGTGGATCAAGGTCGCCGCTAGGATGATAACAACAAAGAAGCCGGGGACGGTTTACCTAACGTGCTTCTTCTCTATCGCATCGAGAGATCAAGGTGAAAACAAGAACGCATTATTGATACAATAAGAAGTCCCGAGCCCCCTTTGCACACACATTTGCAAGTTGTTTGCATCCAGTGTTTATTTCCTACCTGAATCTGGATAATATACTGAGGGGCCAGGTCCCTCCGAAACACCTGATTGGCCACCAGCGTGCCGTCCTTCTCCAGCACAAACTCCCCTCCCTCGTTGCCCGTCAGGATGCGGAAGTCGAAGGGAGGGCCGTTGTGGGAGGAGTCCTGGTCCACCACGGACAGCTGGAGGATGCTGGTACCGATGGGCTTGTTCTCCTGCGTGGCCCAAGAACAGGCACGTGTCAACGGGCTCTCTCTCAGGGTTCTTACACAACCATTATTGCAGTTGTTAGAGAGCGGTGATTATTCAACGACCAATTGATTGACCAAAGACATTCTGTGACAGCAAGTGATGCTCTTGTGGACACTCCCTGTCAATGTTACATGCTTGTCACAGTGTCCTTCCTACAGGATGTAAGGGTATTCACCCCCGGGCAACTTTTATTCTTTAATTCACTCTCTAAAGGGAAGGGAAGTGTCAATCCCCCCAAGGTCCATTTATGCACACACAGCGCAAGATATATAATTTACTGAACAGAGTTCTCAATTCAAACAAGCCCAATGAAAGGCACTGTCTGGTGTCATTTAGATATGTATAACATGAAGGGAAGTTTAGGAGGTATTTGTGTTTGTGTCTAGCAGGTTATTCCTTCTCAGGCCCAGGTACCCGTAGATTGCCTGTTGGGATCCGTTCATGCACAATGGATGGATCCCAATGTCTGTTCCTGGTGAAAGTGTGCATTCCTTTAAAATGGATATAAATGTAATATAAAATGTGTCAATATTGTCATTAAGCATTTGGTTCATGCATGTGTACAGGGAGCAGTCAGGCCCGCCCCTTCCCTCCAGCAGCCCTGTTAATCACAAATGCCTTTTCTGCAAGATGCAAGATGGCGGCGCATGCACAACGCGCGGTTTGGCGTCCCTCCAGCTTTTGCGAATTAGTGTTTATTTACCTGATTATCCAACTTCCAACATTTCACTCAAAACACTCAAGGGAACCGAAAAGACAACAGAAACTCACTATTGGATATACATCAAAGCTGCAAAATCTTAGTTTTGGATTACCCGTTCAACTTCGATCAGCTCCCTCCGGAGCTGATCAGATCACCGCGACTCGATGGACAATTCTTACCGACCGGAAAGACTCGTAGACGGAGACGCGACCGCAGGCAGAAACAGGGTAGAGGGGTTGAGTGCGTGCGAAGCTAAGGCTAAACCTGCACCGAACTGCGCTGGCTAGCATTTTCCTTGCCAATGTGTGTTCTATGTTCAACAAGCTGGACAAACTCAAGATATGGACCCTCACACAGAAAATCCTTATGGACTGTAACGTCATGTTTTTCACTTAACAAAGACATCCCAACAAGCACATTAGAACAAGAAGGACGCTCTATCTTCAGAGCGGACAGGACTGCAGAGAGGGTAAGAGCAGTGGAGGCGGCTTATGCATTCATGTAAACAAAACTTTGTGCACGGACTCTGTTACTGTTGATGCCTATTGCTCTGCTGATCTGGAGTATTTAATCTTGAGATGCAGGCCCTTCTACCTTCCACGTGAGTTCAGCTGCATTGTCGCTATTGCTGTGTATGTTCCCACTGATGCCAACAGTAAAGCGGCAATGAAGGAACTTTCCATTGCCATTAATAAAATTCAAACTAAACATCCAGATGGGACTTTTATTGTCACTGGAGACTTTAACCATTGCAACCTGAGAACTGTTCACCCTAAATTTCACCAAAATGTTACTTGCTTCACAAGAGGTAGTAAAACTCTAGACCATTGATATACTTATGTTGCTGCTGCCTACAAAGTCACACCCCTCCCTAACCTTGGTCATTCTGACCACATTTCTCTGTTTCTCACTCCAAAATTCTCTCCTCTCATTAAATGTGTGAAACCCACAACAAAGGCCATTAAGGTCTGGATGGAAGATGCAGATCCCACTCTACAAGACCAACTTCAACACACTGACTGGAAAGTTCTTTTTGCTGACGCCACCAAGGACTCCCATACCAACATTCACACCGTAGCCAAATCTGTCATGGGTTACCTCAACGTGTGTGCAGAGGGAGTGACTACACACAAAACAGTGAAACTATTCCCTAACCAGAAACCCTGGATGAACAAGGATGTTTGCCTTCTCCTCAAGGCCATGGCACAGCCTTTAGGTCGGGAGACCAGGAGGCATACAGCTCTACTAGATCCAATCTGAGGAAAGAAATATCCAGGGCCAAACACAACAACAAGCAAAGGATTGAAGAGCACTTCAACTCCTCCGACCCTTGGCGTATGTGGCTAGGCCTACATACACACTCACCAACAAATCCCCATGCAACTCTCCCCCACCCTCCTCCACTTCCCTCAGTGGAGGGAAGTGGAGGAGGGTCTTCCCACTTCCTTCCCACTTCTTCCAGGAGCTCAATGTGGACTTCAGGAGAACCAGGAGCAGGGCACACACCCCCCTCCATATCAGCGGCGCTGAGGTGGAGCGTGTTTTTAGCTTCAAGTTCCTTGGGGTCCACATCACAAAAAATCTTTCTTGGTCCCTCAACTCCTCCAGTCTGGTGAAGAAGTTGCATCAGCGCCTTTACTTCCTTCGGACCCTTAAGAAAGCAAAGCTTTGACCTAGGATTCTATCAGACTTCTACCGCTGTACCACTGAGAGCACACTTACAAATTGCATCTCTCTATGGTACGGCAAGTGCAACGCTGCCGACCGCATGGCACTAAAATGAGTAGTCAACTCTGCCCAGACGACTATTGGCTGTCCACTCCCCCCCTTCCACAACACATACCATGACCGCTGCTTAAACAAAGCCAAATCCATTATCAAGGATGACACCCACCCAAACCATGGATTTTTCACCCTTCTCCCATCTGGCAAGCGATACAGGAGCCTGCGCTTCCGCCCCAGCAGGCACAGCTATAGCTTCTTTCCAGAGGCTGTCACACTGTTAAACAAACCCCCACCCCCTGTCTAGCACTTGACTTTTAAATGGTTACCTGCTTACCTGTTGCATCTCACTCTCTGCAATGTTTACCTGTTTACATTTACTGCTTTGTACTATATAACTGTTTACATTCGTTACTGCACTGAACTGCACCATCTAGCACTTTTAAATGGCTACCTGCTTACCGGCTACCTGCAAAACCTGCACAATATACATAGATATACTACATGTATATATATAGTATTGATATATAAATGTCTATTATACTCTTGGTACATATTCCTCCTATACTTCTGACAAACCTGTATTTATAACCTTACACTGTACTAAAATAGCACTTTGGTATTTAAATGCTTCTTTTGCACTTCGGGTTAGACGTCAACTGCATTTCATTTGTTCTCTACTTGTACTCTGCTAGTGAGAATAAAGATGAATCTAATCTAATCTAATCTTACCTGTATGACGGTGGTGAGGTTGGCCGGGTAGAAGGTGGGTGGGTTGTCGTTGATGTCGGCGATGTCTATGTTGACCGTGACGGTGGAGGACAGGGCGGGAGAGCCACTGTCCAGAGCCCTGACTGCCAAGGTGTAGCCCGAGACCTGGGGGAGGACATGGAGGGGAGAGCAGCTTTACCGGATTGAACAGGCTTTGAGGAGTGTCGAGGGCTGCGGAGGTGGCAGCTCACAAGCAGTCCTTTCAAATGTTCCAAGGCCCAGTGGATTTACTGATGTTGTGGCTCACTGAGACAGCCTCACAGCGAGAGCCAGCTCACTCCAGCTTCGCTCTGAACTGGGTTCACTGATACGGGGGGAATTTTTGTTTTTGGAATCGCCAAGGAAACTTGATTTGCCGAATTTCAAGGAAACATGACCTGCTTAATTCTTTTTTTTTCTTAAATCAAAGATTCAGAAATGCAAATAAGATTCAGGAACTCACTTGAATTATGTTAAGACAGCATTTTTGGTCAAGGACGTGGTGTAACACCTTGACAACATTTCCATGGCAACCTTGCCTTCCTAAGCTCTCTCAATAATGGTGACCTTTTCACACACGAGGACCTACTGGGAACCGCTACCACATAAGAATCTAGGTTAAAGGTGTCTTCCTCGCATCATAATACACAGCCTTGAATTGTGAAATTCCTCCGCATCTTGTCTCATCAACCAGCATCGATGGTCACGAAGTCGACAAATGTCACTTCTAGTATACAAAACAGTGCATTACGGTTGATGTTGGACATCATCCAAGGATCAGGGTAAATCTTGGATATCAGGAGAAACCTTTTATACCTCAGCCCTGAGCAGCTGCTATATTACCTGGGATCGTCCCCTTGGATTATTGTAACTTCTTTCTGACATGTCTTCACCTTATTCTGATAATGTGAGAATAAAGTTATTGCATACTCATGCACAAGCTCAGACACACACAGATCCAACATCCTCTTGGTGCTGTGGGTTTTCCGTTCATCCATCTCCAAAGTAAAGGCCTAAATAAGCATACAGTGGAGAAATGCAATAACAGCGCAGCGAAACAACAGGCTGGTGCCTTTGAGATATGAGCATATGAGCTAGAGTCGTGAACATATTCCGGCCTGCTTAGGCGAGGGAGAAATTGGAATAGCCTGTATTGGAAACAAGATGGTAGATGTGTATTGGAAATAGTGTACACTTAGAAACGCATCCACACACACACAGACACACACGCACGCAGAGCTCTTGTGATGACGATGTTGCGTAGAAGCAGTCACTCAGGGAGTGGTTTGTTTGCTCAAGCACAGCGAGGCTCCCGTAAACACACACACATACCTGCAAAAGGCTGATCTAGGGACTTCAGATCCCGTCAAATCACAGACACCACTTTCATCAGCCACACACACACACACACACACACACACACACACACACACACACACACACACACACACACACACACACACACACACACACACACACAACCTGTCGTTCTCTTTCTGAGCACGCTCAGATCAGCTCTTGCCAAGCGCAGCTCACTCATGAATTCTTTATAATGGGAATCGGAACACATCTGAACACTTGAAACTCCCTGGAGCAGGAATACATTAAAGTCATTTGATAACGCTCCACACTTTGTGAATAAACAGGACTATGGTACATTTATGTGTATCTAGAGGACCGGTAGCGTTGATATTGGTTTTGTTGTCCTTCAACCCTCCAAATTGTGTGTACGTGTGTAATAATTCTTAAAACATTACATATACATTTTTTTTCTTTCTTTGGGAGAGGTCTTTGCAATGCTGTGGTGACACAGTAACTGCCACAAAAAAAAAGAAAAGAACCAAAAGCAATCAAAATATAAGCCTTTTTTTAGCAGGCTGCTACAGCACAGTCAGTGGTTTATCACCAGCTCACACTTTAAGAGAACCGCTCAAGGTCAAACCTGATATTGTTTACGTTGTTGCTGCCACCTGAAGGTTAAACTACCAGTCCATCACATGAAAGCATACAAACAAGCCGCCTTTGTTGTCTGCCTTGAGATTCTACATCACAAGTGACAAACACCGTAGCAGGTTTAAAGAGAGGAGACTACTTCTGGACTTGACTTGACATTTTGTCTCCAGGTTAATTATTACTTTGATCATCAGTAATTGTACAGATTTTGACACAGTCTAGACAAAGTTTGTCTGAACAACCTCTAGAAGGCTATTGTGCATAGCCAAATGCTGATAAATTAATATCAAAATATTCAGGTATTTCAGTTGGATTCAAGACCACCTGATTATTGGTCGTTTGGACAGGATTTAGTGTGGGTTTCGTGCGAAAAACCCAAAGTAAAAAGATGGTTGCCTCAGTTGTCCTCAACTCTCTTTGTGTTCAGGAAAGCGCAGGTGCATATGATCAAGCTGTGGTCGAAAGGGTCTGGGATTGGACCCCATGGTCTCGGGCTGCATTCAGTTTGATGCAAACAATTTCAGACCCCTGCCAAGTAAATTGATGGTTGTAGAAGGGGAGGGGATATGTTTCCTTATTCTCTCAAATGGCTTTGTGTTCAGGACAAGTGCAGACGCATGATACATACTCCTTGGCAAGGGCAAAGACTGGTTTGCATCCATGTGTGTGTGTGTCTGTTTATATATATATATATACACGTGTGTGTGCTGTATGGATCCATATATGGTCTACATCCTTACCGTCTCGCGATCCAGATGCTTGTTGACCTTGATCATGCCGCTGAGCGGATCGATGAAGAACTGGTTCTCCCGGTCGCCATTGACGATGGAGTAGAGGATGTCCCCATTCACGGGACTGTCCACGTCCTCCGCTGTCAGCTGATGACAAAACACAACGACGGTACATCGGTACACCATGCAGAGGCCTGATCAAGACTTAGTCAAAGAAGTACCCAGAGGTGTATGTGTCACCAGTTTACCCAGTGTTCGGCGTTGCCTTCATAGCACCTGTACAGTGGCATGACGTTGGGGGGGGGGGGCTGGGATGGCACATGTCCCGACAGCAAAAATTGTATGGGCAACCCAGAGTCCCTTACCTTAAAGGTGACATATTATATCCCCAGGTGTGAGTGTGATTAGACGTTACAAGCCGTTCTGCCTCTTCTGACATCACAAGTGGGTGTGTCAACCTAGATGTGTGCTGGATAGATCAGTCGACCAGCCTTCCCATTGGACTGTAACCTACGTGGCCACACCCACTTGTGATATCAGGAGAGTAAGGTTTGCAAAACTGCTTGTGACGGCTATTCACACTCACACCTGGTGGTATAATATGTCACCTTTAATGGGCCGGACACACCACTACTATGTCTGCCAGTATATGGCCAGGAGAGAGTACCCTATTTACCACCAAATCATAGCGCCGCACTGGGCTTTGATACCTGCAATGGTTGACCGGTTGAGTCCCTGTGCCTCGCATCGTTAATGAAACAGCGCACACACTAATGCGGCCGTATTGTATACTTGTGTACTTTGAGGTTGTGGCGTTAGACCGCAGTCCGCCAGCCGTCGACACGTGTTTGAGACACACCTTGACCACCGACTCCCCGATGGCGGCGTCCTCCGACACCACGGCGGTGTAGAGGTCGCGGCCGAAGGTGGGTGCATTGTCGTTGACGTCCGTCAGGTTGACGTTGACGGTGGTGACGGCGCTGAGCGGCGGGCTGCCGCCGTCGCGGGCCTCCACTGTCAGGAAGTAGTCCCGGCACACCTCGTAGTCCAGGGGCTGGGCGACCGAGATGGACCCTGGGGTTGGGGGGGGGGGGGGGGGGGGAGAGAGGGAGAGAGAGTAGATGTTTCCATATGTCCAGGAAGGAAGAAAATGTTTGTATGTATGGCTTCGGAAAATAATGTATTTATAAATACGCTGCATGTAATATTGCCCTTCTGGAGTTTTTCAAATTGCCGTGCCAATTATTGGCACGGCAAATAAAGAATTGTTTTTCCTCCACACGTTTACACCTCTAAATGTCAGCTCATTAACTTCTAGATCTATAGATATAGATAGATCTCTAGGTCGATGAGGCCAGTCTGCGACTCTATCCCCTCGACGGGACCAGACAACAACACATATGGCGGACCCTCGGCGTCCCTCCGGCCGGGGCTCACCGGTGAGGGCGTGGATGTGGAACTTGGCGTGCTCGTTGCCCGAGCGGATGCTGTAGGTAATCTCAGCGTTGGTGCCGATGTCCTTGCTGGCAGCGTAGACCCGCAACACCTCCGTGCCTACGCCCACATCCTCCGGCACCGTGGCCAGCTGGTCGCGCCGCTCAAACACGGGTGGGTTGTCGTTGACGTCCAGCACGGTCACCGTGACGTTGACCAGCGAGGAGAGGCGTGGCTCGCCCCGGTCTGAGGCACGCACGGCGATCAGGTAGGCAGGCTGCACCTCGCGGTCCAGGGCCCGCTCCAGGGCCAGTACGCCCGTGGCCCCGTCGATGGAGAAGGAGCCTCCTGCCGAGTCGGCCAGGGAGTACTGCACCTGGCGCCCAGGCCCAGCTTGGGAGGGAGAGAGAGACACAGGGGGAGAGAGAGAGAGAGAGAGACAGAGAGAGACACAGGGGGAGAGAGAGAGCGAGAGACAGAGAGAGACACAGGGGCAGAGAGAGAGAGACAGAGAGAGACACAGGGGCAGAGAGAGAGAGACAGAGAGAGCCACAGGGGCAGAGAGAGAGAGACAGAGAGACACAGGGGCAGAGAGAGAGAGACAGAGAGAGAGATAGATTAGAAGCATCAAACTGAGTGGATAAATCCTGGATCATATAAATACCTAGACAAGAGCACATAATCATTGTTTAATCACTGGTTCAGTCTATTCAGTACTATTGTTAGCATTCTGCAAAATATTAATTATGTATATATTTGTACATACTTCTCTTTTCTCGTTTCTAACTTGACAACTACCACTTTGTTTTCCTATCACGTCCACTGCTGCAGTAAACAATATATGAAAAAAACATGCTTCAGAAAGATCAAAAGTTGACCCAATTATGCCTTGAGGGTCTGATCCACACTCAGCACATCATCTTGGGCGAGAAAATCCTGACATCAAACCGTGACCTCAGCTGTTACCCTGTTCAAAGCTATTCCTCATATGGGCTCCATGGCCCCGGGAGAAGCCCATCCAAATTCTAAACACCAAATAACTATGCATGGTGGAAAGATCAGAAGAACAAACGCTGTCAGTGTTGGTCAGTGTAGGCATTACTTTTCCCCACTGTAGCTTGTCCTTCCAGATGGTTGCAGAGCATGTCAAGTTAATTGACTAGAAAAGTTGGGCTTGGTTGCTATGGCGAATTGACCTACATTAAGGATACCACCGATTGGAATATGGAGTCAAATAGGAAGAGCCGGCGGTTGGAAACAGAAAGATATCCTACCATTTAAAATATGGCCTTTATAAAAGAAGGCTTTTTTAAGCACTTGACAAGATTGTTTGTGTGTGCGCGCGTTCTTGCGTGCGGACGTGTGTTTGTGTGTGCGTGCGTGTGTGTGTGTGTGAGCGTGTCTGCATGTTGCGTGAATTGCTAGTTAGGGTTGATTGCTGCTGAAATTGACATGGTTAACATGTCAAGTTCATGTTAACCATGTCATGAGAAGCATGTAATGAGCAACATTACACAGCAGCACCATGTTAATTGTCGCCAGCATTAAGCTGAAGCTTCTCAGACTGATGTGTTATTTAGTGAGGGGATGACCCAGCCTAAAGCAGTTCTAAGGACATGTGCAGTGAAGATGAAGACAGCACACCTGACCACCAGAGATGCAGAGATGTCCAAAGGCAGTTAAGGATCACGAAAAGATGAATGAGAAAAAATAATGAATCCACTCAGCACATTTTTATGCTTAACCTCTCTTTCTGCAATCCAAGACATTGCCATCATCACCAGTACACATATATTAACTCTGTATGTAAATGCTTTTGACCTCTAATGCCGTATTTGGCATTTCTGCATGAATCCTGCAAGAGCTTCCCCTTTGTTGTGATCCTTTTGTGTGATTTATAACACAGCTTGCTCAATTTAACAGCCCCCTCTCCCATCTACATGGGAATAAACATCCTAACAATGAAGGACAAACAAAACACTGTGAGGTATTTAAATGAGGGCTGTGAAGACATGCCACATGTTTATAAACCACTTCTCGATTTATTCCTCCAAAGCATTCAAATGTCAGGTTGGAATTTCAATGTTTTGTTGGGTTATGACAGCTGTGACATTATCCGTTCAGGTCTGTGTGACTGTGTGTGTGTGTGTGTGTGTGTGTGTGTGTGTGTGTGTGTGAGTGAGTAAGTGTGTATATTTATGTTTGTGTGTCTGTGTGTGAGTGATTGAGGATGTATATGTGTGTGAGTGGATGTGTGCATGTTTGTTTGTGTGTGAGTGAGTGAGTGAGTGAGTTAGTGAGTGAGTGAGTGAGTGAGTGAGTGAATGAGTGAGTGATTGAGTGTGTATATTGATGTGTGTGTGTGTGTGTGTGTGTGTGTGTGTGTGTGTGTGTGTGTGTGTGTGTGTGTGTTCACTGAGTGATGACAGCCATCCCCAGACCAGAGATCAAAAGGTCACATGCTGTATGAGCAGATGGACCCCGCCTTGTCACATGACCCCGGGGGGCCGAGGGAACCTCCCCTTGTGAGTGATCACGGTTTTTCAACCAGATCATTTGCATATCGCACCGTCTTGCTGAGGGATGCCTTTTCGTGGGGAAGAGGTCAAGGAAGAGAAATAGAGAGACAGAGACAGAGACAGAGAGACAGAGACAGAGAGAGACAGAGACAGAGACAGAGAGAGACAGAGACAGAGAGAGACAGAGAGAGAGAGAGAGACACAGACAGACAGACAGACAGACAGACAGACAGAGAGAGCACTGGAGAGGGAGAGAGAGCCAGACAGACAGAGAAGGGCAGTCCAGGGAGGTCACAGAAGAGAGCAGAGGAGGGGCTTACCTTCGTCGGGGTCGATGGCCTGGATGCGTGTCAGCAGGGCCCGGGGCGCCGTGTCCTCGTACACGCTGGCCGTGTAGTGGGGCAGGGAGAAGGCGGGCGGGTTGTCGTTGACGTCGGTCAGCGTCAGGTACAGGAGGGCTGCGCACCACAGGCCCCCGCCGTCCTCCGCCCGGACCACCAGGCTGTAGGCGGGGGTCCTCTCCCGGTCCAGAGCCACGGCCGTCCTCAACTCGCCTGAGAGGAGGGGGATGAGAGGAACACAATAAAATAGCTTGTGTACAGCGCACACTCCTACGTTTACAGTGTGGTTTAAAGGTTGGATTGCATTATAATACAAAGTAATATTAATATATTGGATAAGAGATAAAGGATATTGAACCGGAGTAATACCCTGAATCGAGGGTCTGAGAGGTTTATTATTATCATGATGTATGGCAACAAGATCAAAGGAGCCAGGCTTATGGGCTTAGTCTGAGCCATAATATAATATTCATGTGAATGTAAATATATAGATGGAGTCGTAATATTAATGGTTATTTTCTTTCAACTCATGTCAATCTATATTTATGAATCTCTATATAAATACATTAATCTTATTTTCTGTGTTTATACGCGTGGTGTGTCCCGTAGTCGAGCAATTCAACTAATGCGGTGCGAACAACCGGTCATCGTCCCTTCAGTCAGTCGGTCAGGGTGGTAGTGCGGAGGTCCTGCAGCGGACGTACCCGTGTCAGGGTCCATGGTGAAGTCCTGGGCGTTGGGCCCGCTCAGGGTGAACTGGATCCAGGCACTGACCCCCACGTCGGCGTCCGTGGCTCCGACCTGAAGCACCGCCCCGTCGACTGGGATGTCCTCCGAGACGGACGCCGTGTACAAGGGCTGGAGCGCGACAAACCGACAGAGAGCAGAGTTATTCACAACACCTGTCTTCTTAGGTGCAGCCCTTTATCCCGGCCGAGGCCACGGCAGCAATGTGACCAGGAGGTCTGGTGTTAATGAGCTGTAAACAAAACATTTCATGCATGTTTCATCATCCGCACGCGTGAAGTAATGTCTGAGGATACACCGATACAAAAATGAATACAGATTATCTTCTCGTAAGCTTGAGCAGCGGAGTCCTGTTTCATAGCATGACACAGTGCACACACGGGGGGTTACAGTGGAGGAGATGGTCTTTAAAACGCCCCTCCCTACCTGGTCACAGACAGGACTGTTGTCGTTGGTGTCCGTGACTGCGACTTCCACTGTTGCCCTGGTAACGAAGAGCCCGTCGCTGGCGGTGACGTTGAGTGTGTAGAGGTCCCGGTCCTCCCGGTCCAGCAGGCCCTTGACGTACATCTTCCACTCGCCCTGAACCAGGCCCAGGGCAAACACCCCGCCCCGGTTCCCCCCTGGACCACAGATGGAAAAGGACAGACAGGCGTGATGGCAGGGTGAGTGTCGGGTGCTCAGGCTTAAATAGGGGGCCCTGATTGGAGACTATCCGCATTCCCGCTACCAGAGCCACGTCAGATATTTACTTAATAAATTCCCGTTATTTTGACAAACTTCCGCCCTTTGACAGTGGTGGAGTTTCATCTTCTTTTCCATATTTCTTACATTCTATCTTTTATTTACCATCAAGGGATGCACGCCCGGATTACCTCTCTGTACCCCATTTGGTAGAAGTAATTTTCCTCAAATGACAGGACTCCCAAAGATATGCTGCTTGTCATTTTCCCCATCGAGTGGAGTTGCATAGGTGTGTGTGTGTGTGTGTGTGTGTGTGTGTGTGTGTGTGTGTGTGTGTGTGTGTGTGTGTGTGTGCGTGTGTCTGTGTGTGTGTGTCTGTGAGTGTGTGCACGTGCGTGCGCCTTTGTGTAGGGCTCAGTACTGTGGTGTGTGTTTCTGTGTAAACTTCCATGTCAACCACTGAGAGCCCTCCAACTACTGGAGCTCTCTCTCATAGCCCCCCTCAGTGCTCTTATCACTGATGAGTTCACCCACACACAGATGCACACTTCCACAAGCAACGGCTTACACCTCAACGCTAACCCGCTGGGCCTCACTCCCCTGCTGTAGAAATAGTGGGAAAGAGTGTAGTGCTGAAAGGTGTGTGTGTGCACACTTGTGGATATGCACATTTGTGTGTGTCTGTTGGGGCGTGGGTGTGCATGTGTGAGTGGTGGAGGGAGGGCCTAGAAGATTCCACGTCTAATAAGTAAGAAAGTTAAAGTTTTCAGAATCCTTCACTCATTTCACTTAAGACAATTACATGTTGCAGGTGGTTATTTCATTTAATATATATATATATATATATATATATATATATATATATATATATAGGACGAACCTTTAAATAAATAAAGCTGCAAAGAAATTCTGGCCATCTCAGTGAATTCATGCTGTTTTCTGAACTGCTTTCATCAAGGTGTGTGAACACCTCTAATAGAAAGGAGGATATCTTGGATATGTCTATACAAAGGGATTACACCCCAAAATAATTCTTTGATACAAAAACAAACAAAACTCAAATAGCGTTAAAGCATTAATTAAGCACCCGTATTTAGCTTCAGATCAAATTGAATATGTCCCAT
Organism: Pollachius pollachius; assembly: GCF_949987615.1. NCBI lineage: Eukaryota > Metazoa > Chordata > Actinopteri > Gadiformes > Gadidae > Pollachius > Pollachius pollachius. The sequence continues at coordinate 21,781,967 of NC_136936.1, forward strand.
TTCATACAGCAACAACCACACTTAAACAGATTGGGTTTTATCTTCCGGCAGCAAGGGGAGGAATTCCTTTCGGTATGTCTTCCCTATCTGCTTTGTGCACATCAAATTGGTTTTCCTTTTTTATCTTGTGAGCGAGAAAGGTCACTTTTGGCTAGCTTTCTGACTTACACACTTTTGGCGTTTCAATTCATTCACTTGGTTTTTTCCATGCTTTCCCTCCAGAAAAACCCAAAACCTAGGGCTATCATTGCTCTCTAGCTGTCATCTATAAGGTCATGTCTTTCATTCTCAGCCGTCGTGTGTCTGCGTTGGCTTCATTAGAATGCCACCCAGCAGAGGATTCCCCGCCTATTTAAAAGTCCTTCATTAACGCTTCGCTTCCTCTTATCCTCCACCCACTGGCCCACACTCCCCCATCAGCACTCCTGTCCTCTGTCACCCTTCTCTAGGGGCCCTCCCAGCTTCATCATTACTCTCTCACATGTCAATTAGCAGGGACGAATGCAGGGGAAGAAGGGTTCCTGATCAACATCTCTATAATAAAGCGTTTTAGCCTTCCACCTGATTTCTTCTTTGTATCCGTTCTGCCATTGTTCCTATTTTTTAAACATCATTATCTTTTTCTTGGGCTTGTGCATGTAAATGAGGAAAAATACACAAAATGAACATCTATCCCGTAATTGGCTGTCGTATTGTTGTCATTGGGGGATTGTTGCTATGACAGTGACCTCACATTGATTTGTCAGAATCAAAAAAAATAATAATTAAAAACTGTAGTTTTTAAACTTTAGCATGACTCATGTATCCTAAAGTTTGTGGCAAATATAGTAAATTATGACCAGAGGCCAGACAGCCTTCATCAAATACATGTCAGATTGTGAAGTGTGTAAACAGTTCACTCAAACTATTTAATATCCCTTTGGCCTTGGGCAAGCTGTAATGTACTGGGCTACTGTGAAGGGGTGTGGAATGCTAATTTTCTGTAGAAAAATGTACACATATCTGGCATAGCTGATATCAGCATGAAGAAAAATTGCTTTCGGTGCAGGACACTGTTTGTTCTGTAATCAGGCCGAGTTCTAGATATATGCAAATCCACTGTGCACGCAGAAACATTATATGAATTATAAATTGTATTGCATCTTTAATTTAATATGATGAGATTCATCCTCGTGTTTGCACAGGGTTGTTATGATGGACAGTGACCATCACGTAGCTCCCTGACAAGTTGATTAACCTTAATAATAACAACTCTTACAATACCGATACATACATAAATAAATGTACATAAATCCGGTTATAAGGGAGGTTTAGCATCGGTTAAGCATGAACAAAGGGATGGCCAGAAATGTCTAGGACAAGAACCAAAAAAATCACTTACCGGTTATGTGGTAACTGACTTGGCGGTTAATCGGAGAGCTGTCGTCATCTCTGGTGTTCAGCACTGCCACCACCTCCCCTGGTGGGTCGCTCTCCCGCACAGAGCCGTGATACCTCTCCTCCAGAAACGTTGGGGGGTTGTCATTGACATCGGTCACAACCACTGTCACCGAAGTGGTAGATGAAAGAGCAAGGTTCTCCCCGAGGTCATAGGCTACCACTGTGAACGTGTAGGATGGATCGGTCTCGTGGTCCAGCTGTTTGAGTGTGGATATCCAACCGGAGTTGCTGTCGACACTAAAGACGCCAACCAATCGGTCTTGTTCCCCTGCTGCTGGCTGGGTCGCTGTCCCAAGGCTGTAGGTCACCTGACCATTGGCTCCGGAGTCTGGATCCAATGCACAGACTTGGATTATTCTAGTTCCAACAGGCATTCCCTCCATGATCATAGCCTCGTAAGAGTTGGATTCAAAGGAAGGCTTGTTGTCGTTGAGGTCTAGCACCTTGACCTCAACATCTACCGTGGTCACAGAATCCAATTTTGCCTGCTGAACCGTCGCAGTGACCTTGAAGTAGAAGGCTTTGATTACCTCATGGTCTAGAGGCTTTTCAAGCTTAATGATGCCTGTATCCTTCTCCACCACCAATACCGCATCTTGGTTGTTCTCTCCAGTCTCACCATTCACCAGGGCAAAGGCAGCAGAGAGAGAAGCATGTCCAAGAGGAGTGCTGAGGCGCACCATCCCAATGGAAGTGCCTATGGGGGTGTCCTCCGGAATGGTGAATGAATACTGGGGTTGGGTGAAGGAGGGGATCAAAGCATCCGGTGCGAGAACATGGATGTAAACCGATACCAGAGAATGTCTCACAGGGTTGCCGCTGTCCACAGCCTTGACAAAAAACGACAGTACAGAGTTCCTCGTATGGCTGAAGCTTCCTTTTGTAACCATCCAACCATTGTCAGGGTCGATCTCCAGAATATCCACCACTGGTACATGGGCCTCACTGTAAAGGGAGTACGTCACTTTGGCATTTAAACCATTGTCAGGATCATAAGCCTGGATCTGGGTTACTAAAAATCCTTTTGCAACGTCAGATTTGACCGAAGCTCGATATTCTGTTGCACGGAACTGGGGTGCATTGTCATTTTCGTCCAATATGGTTACTTGTACTGTGCAGTAAGAAGCACGGCCCCCAGAATCCTGGGCTTCAACTGCAAGAATTATGTCCTTATTGGCTGGGTCCTCACGGTCCAACTTCTCTACGGTAGTGATAAAACCATTTCCATCAATGCTAAATTGGTCCCTTCCCACATCATTAACAAAAGAATAGGTGATTTTGCCAAAGGCCCCTGGGTCTGCATCAGTGGCCTTCACCTGAAATAGAGACAATCACAAACAATGAATTCATCTGTAAGTATAGATATTTGCACACGATAGTTGTATCATGTATTAATATGATTGATAAAGGAAGAAAAAGCATTTGCAGATTTTAATTACCTGTATAACTTTGGTGCCAATGGCAGCATTTTCTCGTAGCTCTGCATCATATGTACTCAATCCAAAGAGTGGGCTGTGCAGGTTGGCCCCCAGCACCTTAACATGAACCTGTGCAGTGCTGGTGAAAACGCCGTCAGAGACTGAGACGTTCAAGCTGTAGGCAGGCTCCATCCGTTGCTTACGATGACCAGACAGAATTATAATCCCTGTTTTCGAGTCGATCAAGAAATTCATCCTCTCGTTGCCGGATAGGATGCTGTACACCAGCTTTTCTGAATCTGAGCTGTCAGCATCGGACGCTTGGACACAGGTCACAAAGTGCCCCCTGGGGGCGAGCTCGCTGACGTAGGCCTCGTACAGGAGCTGGTTGAAGACCGGTGGATTGTCGTTCATGTCATTCACTACAACCACAACTGACACCTCGCTCCTCAAAGGTGGGAACCCGTTATCCGTAGCCCTGACGGTGAAGTGATAGCTCTGGACTACCTCATGGTCAAGCATACGAGCGGTTAGAATTAAGCCGCTGCTACTATCAATGTGGAAGTAGTCTGTGCTGTTGTGCGTGTCTGAGAAAATCTGGTAGCGTACTAAGCTGTTCTTTTCTGAGTCTGAGTCTGTAGCGATAACTTGAAGCGCTGGAGTACCAATCATAGCGGTTTCTGACAAGACAGCCCTGTAAGACATTTTTTCAAACAAAGGTTGGTTGTCATTCACGTCTTGAACAATCACATCCACGTCTACTTCAGCACGGGCTCCAGTCAGATAGTCCGTGGCTCTCACAGTTAGCCGGTAAGAGGATGCTTTTTCGTAGTTCAGAGAGTGTATGACACTAATGACTCCTGTGTCAAACCCAATGTCAAACTGGAGGGACGGATCTCCTTCCACAATAGTGTAGATAATGCTTTGACCTTCTGGGCTTGTGGCATTAATACCAAGGATTGGTGTGTGCACTGCAACATCCTCATTCACAGACACAGAATAGAATGGTTTGTCAAATACTGGCATAGCTTTGTTTACTACAGTGATGGGGAACTCTACGGTGGTAGAAAGAGGTGGGTGACCACCATCTCTGGCGTAAATAACCATCTGGTATTCCACATTGGATAGGTCTGATTCAAAGGCCTTCTTGAGGGTGAGGATTCCTGTATGCCTGTTGATTTCAAAATGCCCGTGGCTGTCCTTTAGGTAGTAAGAAACCTCTCCATTGATTCCTTTGTCCCGGTCTACTGCCATGACTCTAAAGATATGTGAACCTGGCTCAGCCTCGACTTGTACAGCCGCATAATATGGCAGCCCAACAAATATAGGATTGTTGTCATTGATGTCCTCAACTTGGACTTTGACCATCACTCTAGCCACACGCTGGCGATCGTGTTCCCTGCCTGCTTCAACGACTAACTCATAGTTTTCCTGCTCTTCTCTGTCAAAAGGTACTCCTGTGGTTTGAATTACGCCAGAAGTTGGCCGGATTCTAAATCGCGTGCCAGCGTTTAACAGTGTGTACTGAAGAGGTTCATTAAGACGGTTTCCCACGGCATTGACAACAGCAACTTTGGTGATGTTTGTTATATTCTCCTGGATAGACGAAGAGTAGATACTTTGCCCAAAGCTCAGACCAGAGTCGAGAGCTTCTCTGACCAAAATGGTAACCAGAGCTGTGCTAGAGAATTTACCATCGGAGACTTTCACATTCAAGCGGAAGCGTTCTTTCGAGAAGTTGTTGTTTTTTACAGTGATGATTCCACTTGAGGAATCAATGGCAAAGTGTTCCAAAATTCCATCTGTAAGGGAGTAGGTTAGCTCTGTAGGTACGTTTCGGTCAGGGTCAATGGCTGACACCTTCAGAGCCTCCACGCCCACATAGGTAGGGAGTAGCAAGACAGTCTCGTAGGCATCCTGGGTGAAATGAGGAGGTGAATCATTGGTGTCAACTACCTCTATGATGACCTCGGTGGGACTGTCTGCTGTCAGCTGTGGTCTTCCACTGTCCCTTACATGAACATGAAACTGGAAACTAGAAAATGTCTCGTGGTCTAGATTGGCAATGGTCCTGATGGAGCCAGTGCCGGAGTCAACCGTAAAAAACAATTTGGCAGTATCCTCAACAATCTGATAAACCAACAGCGCATTTTGATTGTGGTCGGCGTCAGTCGCCTTTATCACCAAGGGGGAATCATCTGAATTAAGAACCACACTGTTGACTGGGGCAGCTTCGCTTATGCTTCCACGGTAACTCAGACGCTGGAACACTGGGGTGTTGTCATTCTCATCCACGACTTGAATGTGCAGGGTGGCATTTGAAGCCATCCCAGCCATGTTGGTGGCCTGGACCGTCAGCGTGTAGGATGTTTGGGTCTCATAGTCCAGGGGCTTATGCGTAGTGATCACGCCGCTATATTGGTTTATCTGGAATTTCCGCTGGCTGTTGCCTTGTTTGATGTCATAGGTCAACGTGGATTGGCTCACTGCATTTATTGTTGTAACTGAAGTTCCAACTGCAACATTCTCTGTGATTTCAGCCTGGTACTCAGGTTGAGGGAATTTTGGTCCGGCATTATCAGAGAGGGTAACACTAATACGAGCAAGCGTGGTTGTGGACAGGGATGGGGAGCCATTGTCGGTGACTCGGACAGTCAGAACATAATGACCAATGGAAGACAGGTCCAAGTCACGGGCAACGGAAATGATACCCAAAACGGGCTCAATTTGGAATGCATTCCCAGCGTTTCCTGAAACAATAGAGAAAATAAATATATGAAAATATTGTGTTTGAATTGGATGAGTGTGTGAAGTACATTACTGTTTCATTTGATTAAATTTAAATAATGTATAATTAATAAATAAAAATACTTTTTACCTCCTTCAATTGCGTAGTAAAGTTCTGCATTGGCCCCTTTGTCTTTGTCCAAAGCCGTGACCTGGACCACGGCCGATCCTACGGCCGCTGACTCATACACAGAGCCTTCGTACAGAGTACTGGTGAAGATGGGGACGTGGTCATTGACATCTTCCACCTCGATTAACACACGCGCCAGTCCTCGTCTGTAGGGGAACTCCTGGTCTTTAACCTAGTGAAAAAATAAGATAGCTGGCCTTTATAGAGCTATATTAACATCTGGGTTTTCAAATCTGAAAGACTTGTAATGCTTGAACAACTGCAATGCTTTAAAGCATGATTGCTAGACCGCGATTCTGGATATAAATGAAAGGATGATTGTTTTCTTTTCATCTGCAGGAAACAGCTTTGTTTGTGTATAGCATTGTAGTCAGAGTTCGAAAGATAGACATTGAGTGCTCCTTATAACTGTTATGGCCCCTGGGGACAAGCTACTTCCAACAGTGGGTTTGAATTACTAGGCTAATGAGATTGATGTTCATGCCTTAATCTGAGACTCTGAAAAACAGTTCAGTGAGATCAGACAAAAACATCACACTGGTGAATATAAATAGGGCAGCATTAGAATCCAATTCGTTACAAACCCTTTGGATTTTTCAATGTAAAATTAAAATATCTAGTAAACTCATGTTGATCATTTATAACAAACAACTTGTGTTATCTAAAATACTTAAAAAACTGTTAATGCCACTGGAACAGTAAGGGTACTTTTTCCAAATTTTCTGCCCGAGATTAATACAGTACATTGTATCTTTAGTAATCCAAAGATTTCATATGTTTTGAAATAAAATATATATTCAGAAATCCATATGCATAGCCAAGACACAAACGTTCTGTGTGCGCTGTAAATATGAGATATGAAATACATTTTCCATTACACATAAGATTACAGACAGTGGACCTGCTGAGACTGATAATACCAAATTTAATCAGTGCACTATGCCACCAAACGAAACATCCCCTATTCTCCATAATATTCATGCCTGTTCATAAACGGTGAAGCATTAGTTTCAAATTGACTACATCAGATCAATAACTAATTCTTGTAGTGTATATTAGCTGGTACGATGAGGTGTTAAAACTGCATATTCTGTTCCTGGCTTTAATCTGCTACTCAAGACAGGACGTCAAACGAGTAAAGCGGATTCAATTGACTTCCTTCAAATGCAGTAATCAAAACTAATACAAGCCCCTAAAGACCTCAAGTATGTTCATTGTGGTTCGCTCCTTAGTTCACAGACAGAAACCTACACATACACATGCACAGAGTCACAGACACAAAAACACACACTTTGAATGCTATTACATTTTAATTAAATCTAAGACCATGGGACCATTCCCGCATTCTTTTCATTGGTTCTTTAGAAATGCATCCAATTTCCTCTGATGAGGCTTGAATACTGCTATGTTACTCTTTTGTGATTATCATAATTGCTAAATTATGGATAAATGTGGAACGTCCGACGATAACAACAGACCAATTTTATTACACGATATTGGGCTCACCATAAGTCTCTTTATAACTGCATTTATATGCCTTATTCCCCATGGTTTGCAGTAAATAAGTAGAGGGTCAGAAACCATAATTGGGAAAGGGGGGTGGGGGGGCGTTGCAACAGCATGACTTGTAATCGGCTAATTATCTGGAATAATCATCCAATTGGACTGAAGGCGCTTATATACCAAGTGGCGGGCATTTATGGGAAGCTCAGCGAGAGAGACTAATATCTAGTTCCTCCAACCGCCTCTTATGTATAGTGTATGCATAGCGACCCGAATCCATTCCGCGTAAAGGGGAAACATGTGATTACATCCACACAGGACAAAGCCAATCAGTTCTTAGCTCCTTCGCTTCAGATCTCAGGGGATAGTTCAGCTACATATGATGTATTTTCAGAGCCACAGGTTTCATTTAGTTCAAAACTTATTCGGATGGATGGATATGAAAGAGTTTTGACAGTTGAATACTGTAGACTCTCCGCTCGTGTGTAACCCAATGGCCTCCATCACAGACCCTACGTCTAACTATTCTACAGTCAAACTGCCTCGTTATCGCTTGCTGGCGAGCGCGACGTGCGTACCATGACGGTGAGGATGTGCTGGGTGCGGGCCTCGTGGTCCAGCCGCTCGGCCGTGTACACACTGCCTAGCGCCGGGTCGATGCGGAACAGGCGCAGGCTGCCGGGGTCCACCGCGCTGTGCAGTGAGTAGGCCAGCCGGTGGTGCTCGTCGCGGTCCAACGCCAGCACCTGCACCACCTCCGTGTCCGGGGGCGTGTCCTCCGAGATGGCGATGTCGTAGGTGGGCTGGGAGAAGATGGGTGCGTTGTCGTTGTTGTCCAGGACGCTGATGAGCACCTGGGGGGCAGGTGGAGAGAGGGAGATAAGGGGTGAACAGAGTGAAAGATTAACACGGGAGGGATTTGTAGGCTTCCGGTCAAGAGTTTCAAAAGCAGCCAATCAGCATATCTGCCAGGCAAAAGGTGGTTCAAATTTGACCAACTGTAACATAAATATATATATATATATATATATATATATATATATATTACAGTAAGGAGAATGACAATGTACAAAAAGCATCCTGTTTTAGTGTGTGTGTGTGTGTGTGTCTGTGTGCTTGCACGTTTGTGTGTGTGTGTTTCAGCGGGGTGGCAGCACGGTGTGTGTCGCGAGCGACGTGTGCCCGAGGGCAGCCGCTCATGGAAAAAGGCCTGAGTCATCAACGCTAGTCGTGCGGCACACCGTGTGCATCGGAGGAAAAACAAGAGAGCAAACGTTATCAGCAGCAAGACAGAGTGACACGGTGAGGGGGAGATAAAGACAGGGAAACCAAAACGAAAGAGTGGGGGGGACGCAATAACACAACACATTAACAGTACCAGAGAGATGGAATCCAAGAGAGGAGACACAACACAAGGGGGGGAGGCTTCTGGGCTTAGCTGCTAAATTTAAACCGCCGCACGGCAGCCTTCTGTTGGTCTGTGGTTGGAGCAGATATTTTATTCCTAACCCCTGCGGGTGGTAGCCATGCCGAGACTCCATATGGGAGCAATTGCTTGAGGACACACACCCACACTCACACTCACCCACATACACATCTTTTCTTTGTGCTTACAGGTGTGTGTGTGTGTGTGTGTGTGTGTGTGTGTGTGTGTGTGTGTGTGTGTGTGTGTGTGTGTGTGTGTGTGTGTGTGTGTGTGTGTGTGTGTATATTGTACATGCAAATGCCTATCCAGTAAAGCTCTGTTCCATTGTTATCAGCACAAAAAAAACAGCGCAGGTTAAACCTGCTGTAGAGGTACTTAAGTGCAGTCTGCTGTACTTTAGCGAGAGAACAGCTAGGGGGATCAACAAGTGAAGAGAGCGTTACTAAGAGACCGTCGGCAAGGGGTACAATGATTTTTTGAAAGACTGAATGAATGAAATGACACTTCAGTACACACACTCTTCCCTCCTCTTGTCGCCCTCAATTCCCTCTCCATCCAACACTTTAACTGCCTTTCCCACCAAAGAAACGAAACACGGTTTTTGGTGAAATTATTTTCTATTGATATTCTATGGAGGATATGTATTCTGATTATTCTGTTTCATTGTGTGAGTGTGTTAATTCAGTAGTCTGACTTTGCATAAACAGAGATACGCAATGCATACAAATGGAGAGAAATGGCTTTGCTGTGAGCAGCGTACATGACATGATACATGCATGGAGACCCCAAATGGTTGGAGATTCAGAATTCATAAACATGTCAATACTTTTCCTTGTTGAGTAAAGTGAATGCCCTTGGTGCACATACCAGCTTGTTAAATGTGTGTGTGTATGCGTGAGTGTGCCCATCTGGGGCGTAAAACATATGTTGTCTCACTCAAACGTCAGATTTCTTTCTTCACTTAATAAAAATGCTAATATCATAGGCCTGGGACAGTACACAATACATTATGCAGGCTTGTATTATCTTTTTGCGCGTATCTGTGTGTGTGGGGCTGTCTTTACATGCATGTGTGTTATGTGTGTGTATAAACCGGACAAATCACATTGAAAACCAAATACATATTTTTATGGTAAGGCCTATATTGTCAAAATATTAATCTTGTTGGCAACCACCCAGGATATTGAATATGATGTTGAAGAGACACTTAAACCTCCACTTTGTAACTTTTCTACTGCAGCTATTTATTCCATTCAAACATGTCAGTCCTGTCAGTCCATTTAGGGACTTTTTCACTATAAAGCATTTTATTCTGGACCACATATGCCTCCTAACCCAATAGAGAAATCGCAAGCGATCTCCGTCTTAATCTTAAGGTACAGCCACACCAAACGATTTCCACGGGGGACGCACACGCCGCGGAACGGCTGCGCCGCAGAACGGCTGCGAGCTCTGCCCTGCGTCCATTTCCACAGGGCGCGTAACGGCAGCGTAGCGCTGCCTTGCGAGCCAGTCGTATTCACGCGAGATCACGAGATCATGCGATGATCCTAAACCTAATGTACTCACCTTCCACTCCCAAAACTACTGCAATTAAATGCCAGGCGTTGTCCTTTCTGACATTGTCCTTCATAAATTATTTTATGTTGCTCCACTTGAACAATCAGTCTCTCGTCGTCCATGTTGCCGACCCTCTGAGACCCTTTGATTGATTGACTGCTGACCTGGTGCCACCGGTCATGACGTAATGTTGATGTGAAGTTGTGATAGGCTACATGAGCTGAGTATTGTGTTTTAATTTGAAAATTGACCGGATGCTCTATGGCTTTTACTTTTTCACTTCCTGCCCGGCTCGATCTGCTCTGTTGAAATTGACACGGTTCAGCAACGGCTCGCGTCAAAAATAGAAGTGCTGCGGAATGACAGCGCTGCGGCGCGGCGTGCCGCTCCTCCTGGGATGCTGCTGAGAAGTTCCGCAGCACGCCCGGTGGAAATGGTTTCATTGATTAGAGTGGCAGCGCCGCTTTAACGCGTGTAACGCGTCTACGCGCCTAAACCAATGGTTCCCTCTGCAAAAATGCCTATTTTCGACACCCCTAACGCGAGTTACGTGTTTGGTGTGGCCGTACCTTTAGTCTGAAAGTTGCAACACCTTTTACTGTAGCTACAAATCAAGCCACTAGAGGTCACCAATGTAAAAACATACATAATACAGGTTTAATTTTCTGAAAAACAGAAATATGCATTGTACCTGAATTAATCAGAATACCTGTATCAGACAAACTTAAAAGTAAAGACCTAGATTCGATCAAGGTTCAACTTTCAGATGTTAGGCTGCACTGCTTAGGGCACAACCGCTAAATGAGTCCATTATCAGAGTCTTCGAGCACATGCATCATCCCACTTGGGATGAAGGAAAGGAAAGAAGGAAAGCCCTGAGGGGACAAGACTGAGTAGTTTGAACGAGTTGGGCTGGTCGGCTGCAGCACCATCACTGCAATCAATTCAGAGATGCTGGGCGATAGCAGTGACAGTCCTCGCAACAGGCCATCAGTCATGTTGTTTGGAGTCATTAATGAAACAGGAATGAAGATGATTGGATCATCACAAGAGACACAGAGGAGTACTCAGAGGCCTAAGGTCATGTCCCCACATGGTAACGTTCATTTTCTTTTCCAATGTATTTAAGTGATCGCAGCAATTGCGTTTGTCTCAGTAATTACAGGTGCCCTGATTCCTGCTAACTTGAACAAGCTCGCAACAACACTTTTAACAGTCTCCCACAACATATTCACGTAAGTTTACACAGAACACAAAGAAAAATTCCAAAAATGTATGTTGGTCAATTTAACGTTAATAAAACACTGAATATACACAGCACTGTGTTAAATAGCCAGTACCTTTCATGCATAGTATTTACTATGAACAACACTTGGTACTTTAGGGGAACTAAGTTGACTTGATTTCCCCCCGACCCCTTACCTGGGTGGTTGCCATGTTGGTGCCGTCGGTCACCTCCACGGTCATGTTGTAGAAGGAGCGTTGCTCGGCGTCCAGGGGCTTGGCGATGACAATGGTTCCCATGCCCTTCTCGATGTCAAAAAGGCTGTCTGCGTTGCCTCCTAGAGGGGTCCAGAGAGCAAAGCACAGCTAGTCAGACAGGGGCGGCGGTGGTGATAGTGGACATGAGGGACGAGAGGTGATGGCTGTCGTAAGGGAATGTTGTTAAGGGGGGGTGTGGGTGGGGGGTATACGCCATCTAAAAACAATTCCTAGGGGTTTTTGATGGAGATGATAGTATTGAGATGCATTCCCACCGGGGTTACAGGTGGAGACAGCAACCATATATTCACATAACCATAACCAGAAACATAACCATAAACACACGCACCGAGACGGATGCTCACACGCACCATCACACACACACACACACACACACACACACACACACACACACACACACACACACACAAATATAAACACACCTACACACACACACACACAAATATAAACACACCTACACACACACACACACACACACACACACACACACACACACACACCACACACACACACACAATTATAAAAACACACACATACACAAAGCAGTGTCTCCATTGACTAGGGAAGGGGAATGGGTAATGTGGTGTGTGTACAGAGGACGGGAGGTCGTGCAATGAGTGTGTGTGTTATCATAGTTGGACTTCATTCGTTTGGATCCCCCAAGCTCACTGCAAGGAGGAGGCTATTAACATGAATGCAAAACCAAAAAAAATAAATAAAAGCATGCCAACACAAAGAAGACCACACACTGGCGGATGCATGAATAATGGCCATGCAGATATTCATGGTATTCAAAACACAGACTTGTCTATTTTCCTACCCACGACTAGCCATTACTGGAGGACAGCATAGGAGTGAGCGTCCTGTGTCACTAATGGGGTTGTAATCATTTAAGTAACAGCAACGGGGGGGATTCCAGAACTCTGTGCTGCGGTGACACATGGCGGACAGGGTTACAAATTAAACAGCCACCCTGCCTTTTTGCATTATGCATATGCTAAATTAAAAGTAACAGTGTCAACCAAGCCCCATTGGCATCAACGCACATGTCAGGAATTATGTAAAATAATTATGTGCCAGAATGATGTCTTATTAATAAGATTCTGGTCATCCCACCGTCCTTTAATGATTAGAAGATTACACCGCAGTAGTGAGTGCATATACAGAGGCTGATTTCAGGGGTACTGTGTGTGTGTGTCTTTTTCTATGCATGGGTGGCTGTGTGAGTCTGTGTGTATGTGTTTGTGTGTATAAGTAGGTGGCTGTTTGTCTGTCTGCATCTTACTAGTCCCATATCTCTGAAGTAACGTGTCTACTATGTTTGTCCTCAGGTTTCAACACACACACACACGTGAGTGTGTGTGTGTGTGTGGGTGGCTGTGTCAGAGTGGGTGTGTGAATCCGTGGTGTAGACTCAAAAGTATTCCATGTCGGCGTCTCTCTGCTAATAAATCCATGACCTCAGCCCTCCTACAGTCAGACATGAGTGTGTGTGCTTGTGTGTGTGTGTGTGCGTGGATGTTTCCGTGTCCATGTGCTTTTAGGTAGTCCGTGTTGTGCTCACTCTCATGTCAATCCTGAGTGTGTGTGTGTGTGTGCCCATAAACTAGTTTCCTTTTCTAGTCCATCTTACCTCGTAGTTCACAGATACACACTGAAGTGCTTTTGGATCATATTAATTTTGCAGTGAAGTTAATCTAATGGTTTTCTTAAAGAGTACTGTGGCTTGCTCTAAAAACAGCTTTGCCAGTTTCTTTGACTTTCCCCAGGACTCAAGTTTTTAAGAGCTCCACATGTAAAACATGCGTTGAAAGCTAATATTATGTCATTATACTGCAATCCCTCAAGTTTCTGGGCTAACGTTGTAAAAGTAGAACTTTGGCTACTTCTATAGATGGATTACATCAATCTATTGATACACGTATGAAACAATATCTAGTTTCATATGCCAGAGCATTTCTTTTGCTACTTTTTCGATGTCGTTAATCCCCAAAAGTAACTAGTTTATATTCCTTCTCGTGATAAACTACAACGAATAAGAAAGGTCACAGAATCCTTTCCCGGTTGAAGCCAATTATATGCGGGAAAGGATACGCTATCAAAACGAGCGGCTCTGCTGCAGCGATCACAGACAGCTTCAAAAGCCTCCGTGTCTGCCATTTCAAACCCCAAGATGCTTTCCCCTCGTTCCGGAATAGAATCCGGAAGAGGGAGACGGCCCTGATGGTTTGGCAGAGACCGGCGCGTCAAGGTTGGTACATATTTTTTATAAGTCTGCCGCTAAATTACAGAGGAACGAACCCCAAAACTCTGCAGCTAAATTCAGTTTCCTCCCATGTTTTTTTTCCACTCTGGATAAGCGGGAACAACAAAACCAAAACACACAATTTACTTTGCGAGAGCCGTAGGGGATGGGAATGCCCAAGCCTTTCTTTCTTTATTTATTTCATTGAACAGGGGGAGGTCTATTTTTCTTCATTGTGCATTAAGATTAAATGCTACCATTGTAAAGCACTGCTACCTGGAAACCCACCTATGCTTCTCTCAAAATGAGAACGTGATGAAAGACCGGGTCATTGGGTGCCTATCTGTTGGCGAGGGGCCTAAAGCTACGTTGATGGGAACATTAAGTCAAAGAGGCCCATTATTGTATGTGTGTGTGCTTGTGTGTGAGTGTTGGCTAATGTGTGAGAGTGTGATGTTGTGCGTGCGCGTGCGAGAGCTGGAGCTGAGTAAGTCATCTTCGCTATAGTGAGACGTATCTGTCAAACTCTGCAATTGATTACTACAGACGGGGCTGATACCCTAAAATGGTCATCCAAGCCTGATAGGCCCAGCAGATGTGGGTTAAGCCTGTGGTTAAAAACAAGCAGACAACCTCTTCTTGTGTGTTTAAAAAGGACGTGGCGCTTGTCCAGCATGAGCAGCTGAAATGACATATGGCCCATATACGACCTGTGGTCATGATATCATTAGGCTGGAGCCCGTTTGTTTTTGTAAGGGTCTGGTTTATAGGGGATGACCGGCGGGCATAAACATGGACTGCATGCTTTTGGACTGCAGGACAGAGAGAGAGTGCATTGACGATTTTATTGTTTGAGTGTGAGCGTGTGTCACTCTGCACAGTATCCATGCAGTAGGTTATGCATACGACCTCCAAGTCTCCTTGCAGTTCTATCTCGTTTTATATCCTTGTCTATGCGGTCCTGGGTTTTTTAACAACTCGTAGTTTCCGGTTTGCAGACATCCAGCAGTTGCTGATGATCCTCATTATTCTCTGTTACAGTTACTGCCTCCCTCACCCACCTCTCCCCTCCCTCACCCACCTCCCCCCTCCCTCGTCCCCCTCCCCCAGCTCTTCTCCATCTCTTGACTCGCCTCACTCTCTTTAGGGTGAGGAGACATGGCCAGGAGCCGTGTTAGCTGCCTCCTTATCTCAGACCACCTGCCCTCGGCTGTCACTGCATCTCCTTTCTGTCCCAGCATGGGCTCACACTCTGTGGTACGTGTGTCACATCTCCACCCCCTCCCCCTTCATCTCTGCGATAACCCCAGACGATTATGTTAATTTTTTTTGTCTTATTCCAGTTTCTATGAGCCATTTCTGCCCACACGCTGCAGTGACTTTCAAGATCAAAATTGCGCTTTCTCTCTACATCTCTTCTATACTCTCTCTCTCTCTCTCTCTCTCTCTCTCTCTCTCTCTCTCTCTCTCTCTCTCTCTCTCTCTCTCTCTCTCTCTCTCTCTCTCTCTCTCTCTCTCTCTCTCTCTCTCTCTCTCTCTCTCCCCCCCACCCTGTGTGGGTCCTGAGGCAGTACTCAGCAGGAGGAGGAAGTCTGTCCGGCCAGCCTCTATGACCCCGCGAAGACCCCGGGACAACCCCGCAACGGCCTCGTCCACTACCCTCTCGGCCCTCCGGAGCCGTTCATATGTCTAATTGGGTCTGAAGTCGTCTGTGGGTGTCAGGCACTTATACAACAACCAGGCGCGCGTCTGTGTGTGCGTGTGTGTGTGTGTGTGTGTGTGTTTGGTTGGTGAACATGTGAGAAGAGATGTTTGTGTGATTTTGAGGAGGGACGGAGGGCAAAGTAGATATAATGTGGAAAATCTGCTCCCCCAATGACTTTGGGCGTCTGTTAATTCTATGTTTTTCTAAACTCTCCTTTGAGAATAACTTCTATACATGTAACAGCTGTGTGTGTGTGTGTGTGTGTGTGTGTGTGTGTTTGTGTTGGTGCCCGTGTGTGTGCCCATGTATGCGTGTATGAGAGTGCGTGCATGCCCACAAGCATGTGTGTGTGTGTGTGTGAGTGTGTGTGTATGTGCAGGGGCCTGAGCAAGTATGGTGTGAGCCATAATCCACAGAGGCTGTGATAGCGACTGTAGCCATCCTCAGAGGCAACCAATGCTGCTAATGCTGGGCCATTAGAAAGAGCTGTCGCCACGGTAACCTAGGGGGTTGGATGAGTAAGCCTTGGGGAGCAGCGAACTCTTGAAGAAATTGCCCCACAATATAATCTATCTATTAACCCAACCAAGAGAGAACACACACACACACACTCACTAGGACTGGGTGCTAGATACATATTACTGTTTTCAACTTTGGTAATTCTCATTGCATTCAACATGTAATATATATATGTACAACAGTTTGAGAGAGAGAGTTGTTAATTGTTGTAATTAAACATGTCTCGCAGGATTTATCACAATATAACAACTGCATCGCATTAACATTATGATAGACATTTGGGATATTGTTATCGTTCAAAAAATCAAATCATGCAAAAACAAATTAATTGTACCTCCCCTAATACATATTCAAAATCAAACACACAGACACTGATTCAGGACATAGAACACAGGCAATGTTGCATACACACAAACTGAAGAATGGAAATAACCGACGTCCAACCCATAGAAGGACCAGGGTGCTCCTCCCCAGTGCCCTGCCTACCGTGGTACGGCCCACTCCCAAAACATTATGCCAATCAACCATCAACCCCACATCAAACCAGCCAATCACAGGAGGGCATGAGCGGCACTGCATGGCATTGTGGGAGAAGCACAAGCAGGAACAATGATTGCCAAATAAATAAATAAAGAACAACAAAAATAATGCTGGCAAGTCGGAAACATGAATGACGATAAAGTGAAGGAAGAATAGTGTGGGGGGGGGGGGGGGGGGGGGGGGGGGGGGGGGGGGGGGGGGGGGGGGGGGGGGGGGGGTGGGCAGGGTGAATTAGAGGCGGGCCTGGGAATGGGTGGTTTGGAAGTGGAAGTGAGATACCTTCTGTGGTACAGTTCCTGCCCACAAGCGTTCTGCAGAATATAGAACATCTCGCGGAAAGGCCTTGGACCTTCCAGGCACGAAGCATTGTGGAGAGAGAGAAAGAGAGCGAGAGAAGGAGAGAGAAGGCAGAGAAAGGAGTGTGGGGTAAGCGAGAGAGGAAGAGCAAAGGTGAGGCACACAGGAAGGACAGAGAGGACAGTGGGAGGGGGAGGGGGCTGAGGAACACGTCCATGACGTGGACGCCGCTTGAGATGAGAGCCGGAGCGAGAACCATAGAGGCAACAGGAGAGATCAGTGAAGAGAGCACCGGAGGGGGAGAGGCAGGAGAGAGCATTGAAGAGAGCACCGGAGGGGGAGAGGCAGGAGAGAGCATTGAAGAGAGCACCGGAGGGGGAGAGGCAGGGGGGACAGTGAAGTGGCGGACAGACTAGTGCTCATTTGAGGTTCAAAGCATAAGAGAAATTAAAGTGAGAAACAGAACCCTCAGACTGAATGGAGTGGAATCAAGGTGAATTCTCGACTCTCCCTTTTGTGAAGGCCATTCAGAATTAAACCAACATAACACAATCATGTATACAGAACTTAAGACTATTCAATGTTCCTACTACCAACTGGATTGTCAAATTGCATCATACTATGCAAACTGTATTTATTCTGGATAAATATTTAAAGCTGAATTTAATACTGAGTTTAATGGCGAATATGAGAAGATTTGTCAGGTCTGAGAAAGACTGTTTATGAAGATATAACGGTTGAGGACTTTTATTTTGGAAGAAATAGGATAATCATAAATAAAGAGGTTGAAAGCGAGAAAAGAGAGAGAGGGAGAGAGATAAAGAAAGAGAGAGAAAGAGAGAGAGGGAGAGAGATAAAGAAAGAGAGAGAAAGAGAGAGAGCGATAGAGAGAGCGAGAGCGAGAGAGAGCGAGAGCGAGAGCGAGAGCGCGAGAGAGAGAGAGCGAGAGAGAGAGAGCGAGAGAGAGAGAGCGAGAGAAAGAGAGAGAGAGAGAGAAAGAGAGAGAGCGAGAAAAAGAGATGCAGAAGGGGCTCGATAGCGATGGAGAATGCCGGAAGCACAAGCCAGACGGTATCTCCAACTGGATCACACTGACGCATCAGGGACGATAACAAAAACAAGCAAAGGAAAAAGCGAATGGTGCACTCTGGGAAATGTGGTCCTTGGTCAGCATATTACAGTCCACTTACCACACAGGCAGACCGGCTGCCCTCAAGAGACATGAGTAAACAACTGCGTAGATGTAACCTTGTTATTTCATTGGTCAACATCTTCTGCAGTGTTGAATGGCATAAAACATTAATTGAATTACTTTTGGGGTGGAATAATTTATTTCAGTTATTGAATCAAAGAGGGGTTTACTGGTATACCAAAATATCCTCACAAACGAAATTCTATGCGGCATCAGAGTCAAGCTTATAGCGCTTGGTATGACATAATCTCATTAAGTCTTTCAATTGGATGGGAGTGAACTTTGACGGATCAAAGGGATTTTAAGTGTGCCACGTTTGGCATTTCACGCTGTTCGAAGGAGTGTCACACTCGCTTTAATATTTGTCGCAATGGTCTTTAGTGGGAGCTAGTCCCAGCCTCCATAAGGCTGTGGTGAATACACACCCATAAAATGTGCTGATGTAAAACTGGAATAATTTGTGTCTTCAACAAAGTCACATCGTCAACAGAAAGAAGGGCGAGGGGGGGGGATTTGTGCTAGGTAGGATAGAAGAAGTTGAGCAGGGTTTGGGGGTGTCGGGGGGAGGGGGGGGGGGGGGGGGTACAGTAGCACGGATCATGCAGACCCGATAGGGCACAATGCCGTAGCTGCATCTCCTCATCACGTATTCACGTCTATACCTGCTGCACACGGGCAAAACTGTGGCAGCCACATGCATGCACCAAGCATGGGGGGCTGCTCCCTGACCCCCACCCTCCCACCATTGCCCTCCCTTCAGCTGTGACATAAGAACACATCCCCAACCTCCTAACAAAAAGAATTAGCGTTAGCATTAGCATTATTGTTAGCAAGTTGCACCACCACTTTCTGAGGTTAAGATAGGGTTAGGGTTGGTTACAGTGTAAGGTTGGGGTCAACTTTACCTGTGATGTCAAACCACAGCGGCGGGGTGGAGCTGTGCTGCATGGAGACCACGCCCACAATCTCTGCCACCCTGTCGTTCTCCATGACGGTGAAGTTGTAGAAGGCCTCCTCGAACTGCAGTGGCTGCGGCAGCGCCGCGGGACGCCGGATCCACTCGATGTGCAGCCGCGCGCTCGCAGACTTCTGCGGTCGCCCGTTGTCGGTGGCTTTGATCTGGAGCGGGGGTAGAGCGACGAGAAGGAGAGCGTAAATACGCAGAAATCAAAGCTAGACGAATACAGTGCTATGCCAATTAGCATCAGAACACGTTGGCATCGCCAAACATCTGTTTAACCCATATATGACGGCCATATGGGCTTAATTTGAATCAGAAATAATTCAATGATCCATGGGGGGAAATGGGTCATGTTACAGTTGCCCCCATTCTGGAATATAAATATATGCATAGAAAAAATATAAGACTATTGAACATAAGAAACAAGGTATGAAGAAAACTACAATACTTCTACAATATATATAGGAAAATACATAGAACAGTGATATACTGCAATATCCAACAACTTCTTAAATATTAACGATGAGAAATGGGATCTATAAATGTGTTCAAGTACATGAATAGGATAAATAATAATCTTACTTCCATGTACAGTATACATAAATGAATATGAGTATGAGCCAAATACACAGAAGTAAACTTTTTTTTTTTAGGTAAAGCGTATAAGATTTCAAATAGTGCTGTCAAGCGATTAAAATATTTAATCGCGATTAATCGCATTAATGTCATAGTTAACTCGCGATTAATCACACATTTTTTTTCTATTTTAAATATCCCTTTATTTCGTGCTGCTAGCCTTTTAGTGACATCAGAGAGTGTTGAGGACAGTAAGAAGAGAGACCCGCAGTGGTAGGCCTATCGTGAAACGTCAATAGCCCACCCACCCCCCCCCACAAACACACACACACACACACACACACACACACACACACACACACACACACACACACACACACACACACTTTTAAGGAGTTTTTCATCTTTTTTTCATCTGCTCTGTATCCTTGCTTGCCCCAACAAGTTTGTGCGGCGTGCTTGTTGTTTTGTTTCCAGTGTAGCTAGATCTGGGATGGTGTTGTAGTTTTTCTAACATGACTTGTTGTTGCTAGACAGCAGGTGAAAAAACAACAAAGTTTACCAAGCCAAAAGAGCGTTAATCGCGCGATAAAAAAATTAACGTCGTTAAAATTGGTTTCCGTTAACCCTGTTAATAAAGCGTTAAACTGACAGCACTAATTTCAACGGTTTACCTAAATGGCTGCCAAATCTCTGACAGACATGAAAACATTTCTCATCCAAATAACCAACGTACACATAGCTTAATTAAATAAGATGAATGTAGCTTAATTTCTGTTCACACTATCAAAGTGTCCCTTTGTCTAATATTATTTGTCTAATAAGTCTAACGTGCCTATTTCGGCTCTACCGCTAACAGCCTTAAACAAGAAGAGGCGTTTTGTCCGTGGTACCGTGAGAATGTCGTAGCTTCCGGCCGTGAAGGACTTGCGCGACGACACCATCGCCGTCTTGGGGTCGATGAAGAACTTGCCGTCCTCATTGCCGTCGACGATGCTGTAGGAGAGGTCCGAGTTGGGCCCTTCGTCGCGATCATAGGCGAACACCCGGTAGATGGCCTCACCCTTCTTGCGACGCTCCCTCTCCGGGAGCCGGATCTGGTACACCTTCTCCGGGAAGACGGGCTTGTTGT
>NC_136936.1:21807900-21812900 GCF_949987615.1 Pollachius pollachius
CCAGTCCTTCATACAATGAGAAGAAGACAATGGTCGACAAAGAGAGAGATTTAGGACATTATGAACAAGAAAAGCTTTTGCATTTTCACTTTTTCTTTGCTTCAACTATTCTTCTTTAATTGGTTCCCCATCTCGTCAGACAGCCAGTCTCTTATGACTGGCTGTCTGACAGCTGCTCGCTGCTTTGGTCGCATTTTCATCTTTTTAAAATTTATTTTAATCACTCAAGGTCCGTTGTCTTCGTCTTTCGTTATTCCTTTCTATCACCCCCTGTGTGCGTTTCTTTTTCCCACAGTGTTTGATACTTAGATGTGAATATGGCTTATTAGCTCCACTTTTAATTATTGTATAAGTACATTTTTCAGTTAATTTTGTCTTTCAAGCAAGATAGTTTTGCCAGAAAATAAATTAATGAATTGATTACAACACAAACAAAGGTCCACTCCCTGTGTATTGGTGTGTCATCTCTGTTACAATCTGTGATTGGCACATGTCAATACGTGAGACAAGCGGTGTGCTCTGGGTAAACTTGCCACCCGAAGGATTACTGAACGGATTTAAGTGTACTTGATCTTTTCAGTAGTTTCTATGGTGACCTGCCATTACATAGAGGCGATATTTTGGTGAAACCGCATAAGACTTGTGCGTTTCGGGCGACCGTCCAGACGGAGCCGGCGAATCCAGTGCCCGAAACCGCACATTTCTGAAACCACCCTCAGAGGTGGTTTCAAATCTATCCGGACCTATGCGGTTTCGTGTTAGGATTTGGACGCCTGAAACGCAAACGATGACGTCATTAGCCCCCCACCAGCTGGGGAACGTCTCTTTTGCGTTGAATTTTTTATTAATTATTTTATTTGTATTATTTGTGTAGCTTTAAATAAAGCCCCTTGATAAATTTAATTGCTCACCGTACATTAAAAAGTATTTCTGCTCAATTTAAAAGGTTGAATCTCCTCGTGACTGAATTTTTGTATACTGCGCGCAGGCTTGATGCGCTCCACTTTTTTCTGTGGAGAACCAGCGCCTTGAATATTTACTGTAGCATTTCTACAGCTCGATGCGGTTTTGCAATGACTCCGTCTTTACGAAGACATTCCTGAACCGCATAAAACGAAACCGGATTGTTTTCGCCCGTTTCGGCTCCGTGTGGACAGGGCCTGATTCATCAAATAAACTGTCAACTGTGCTTGTCCAGAAGTAGTTTTGCCCCTGGGCTGAGGATTATTGACTTTGAAGTGATGCCAATCATTTAGTTGGCAATAAATCAAATGCTTTCTCGATCATCATTTTCCTCTTCTTGCACTTGCAATCTCACCACAAACACTGGCCGAGCCAAGTTGCTAAACAACTTAAGTCGGTATGGCTGTTCAAGCAGGACCAGAAATAAAACATTGAGTTGTTTGTTCAGTTAAGTCCTGAGACTCACGATCAATCTGACATCATGTTGATGCTGCTATTGCCACTAAGGTTGGCGTCTGCAACACTTCCACTTCATCATCCCAGCACCCAGCTGGGCTGTTTACGGGCTGCATCATCGAGCCTGAACTATCTTCAAGTGCTTGGATGAATCACATCGCTTTTGTATATCAATCACCCAGGGACTCTGCACTGTTGTGCACCTGAGTGCTCATGGGGAAAAAGAGCTGTAGACGTTGAGCTAATTGAAAAGATCTGAATAAATCTGCAACAATTGAATATTCCATACTCTGTGATATGCTGAAGGCCATCAGCCACTGACCGCTGTTGACATACGTGTTAGAACATTGTTTCAGAGTCATGGTTGGCGGGACTAACAATGAGACTTTCTAGTTTCTTAGTTGAATGCGATATCGAAGTAAAGCCCAAAGCACAAGGACGCGTCAATACAGACACAAATGATTGTTTTTAAGGGTTCGCCAGCGAAAAAACACAGCCCTGCTAGGTTTGCGCTCTGTGTGCTTAGCACCGTTACACCAACGTGATTATATTCGTGTTTCACATATTAACCAAAATGTGCTTCAGGCTTAGCACTGCTACGCAGCAGGGACTTGAGCCAGCAACCCCAGTATTCAAAGGCTAATGCTCAAACCGTCCCTGTGAGTATCCCCCACCAACGTCACAGTCTATGTTTGGTTTATGCCTCCAGAAACTTCTCCTCACCCAAGGATGTGCTTGGTTCTCCTCCTGCAAAGGTAAAATCTATTCCCTAAATTGATTCACTTCACTATGTTTAGATTCTCCATTATTTATTTGTTATCTAGTGTCAGTGTTGACACACAGACACCACATTTTAAAAGACAGACCTCTAACCCACTCTGTAATCTATGTGCATACAATACACATAATTAGCCTTCAGTGGCAATAAGCTATTCCCATACAAGAAAACAACCCACAGACAGATGGGCACAGTGAACCATGAACACAAACAGAGTAAGCAGAGCCATTAGACATTCTTAACATCCCTCCCGAAATAAGATAATATAATGCTAACGACTGAGTGCCATTTTTGAGCTGTGGACAGTCTGATTGTCCCCCTGGCGTAATCTGAGCAACAGCTGTGTGTTCAACATATTGTGCATCTTTACATGTATTTATGGAAAGCATGATTATGAGCAATTAGATGGAATCTCAATAATAACACCAATCACCCCATAGTGCCAAGGCAGGACGCGGGCAAAGTGTCACAACGAGATGGTAGCATGGCGCCAGTGTTGACAGTACTTCTCTCTGACTATTTAGCAAGCTGAAAACTACAGCAAAAACATTGCAAGCGCTACATTACCTAACACACACATTGGACGCGCCCAAACCGTGAGGAAAATCTAGAGCAAGGGGATGTTTTGTATTACTCTGGCCTGCTGTCTACCTCTCTCCTGGTAGCCACCGGGCTCAAGACCCAGCCAGGAATGCATTAACAATGGAATTATGCAATATTAGTTCAAACACCTAGCAGCCAAGATCATCTTAATTACTGTAGCAGTGTTTTAGTGTGTTCTGGAGCAGTAGGTCTTAGAGAGAGAAAACCCAGGGAGAAGGGTTGAGATAGGGCCGGATAAGAGAGAGAGAGAGAGAAAGAGAGCGAGAGCGAGAGAGAGGCCACCGCTGGCAATCGTTGAATTTATACTGTAGTTATAATACGATTCAGACCTTTGGAAGTTAGGGAAAGGGGAAATAATTGAATAAACAAAACAAAAACCGAGGGTTTGGAATAATCTTGGAAGAGGCAATTGGAGAAGTGTTTGGGCCAAAGTCCGCTGTGGTAGTAGAGAGAAGGATCTCTTTGATTCCCAGGGTATACAGTACCCGTGCTGATAAAACAGTTTGATGTCCATTCAAAGACTCCCTTTATTTGAATACCTTGCATGCCAAATGGACAATAATTCACCATGAGCCTGGGGGGGAGAACACGCAAATGGGGACGATGTGCATGAACTGGATTGCTTGGTACGACAAAATGGGGGATCTATATACTCAATCTATACTGTCCTCCTCTGAGCACAGAATTAATAATCCGATTCATCCGGATAAGTGCAGAAGAGCATTTGAATGTGAAAGTCGAATTGAAACTAAATGAATGAAATGGAGTGAGAGAGAGAAGCAGATTATGTCCTTCATGATTTATTGAGGAATGTAAACTATATGAATCACTTAGCCTTTTTTCCTGTAGGATAATAACTTGGGGAATGTTATTTTAAAAAACACAAACATTGAATAATATATGACAATGCAGGCATAGTGCTCTCACAGGTACACCTTTTTTCCCTGTGGAAAAAAGTGACCCGTTGTTACTGCAGGTGCACTTCATGATGCAGAGAAAAAGGAGGACTAGCGCGCACAGATATACTTCGGGACGGAAGACCTGATTCCACATCATGTGGGAGTGAGGGGGCCTGCCATAATTGAAAGGCAGGGGTGCGACCCCAGATCGCCTGGACACCACCCTAAGAGCCGGCCAGAGAATTGGAAGGAGCGGAGAAGAGACACGAGATATATCATTCAGCTCAGGGTCACGCAAACCCGTCTCCCTGTAATTGTCTGTCACACTATCTCTGCTGTCATCTCTGCTGTCCGACTAGGCAGGCCAGAGTGCCCGCTGAGGGAGTGTGCCTGTGTGTGTTTGTGTGCGAGAGAGAGCGAGAGGGAGAGCGAGAGAGTGTGTTATTGTGTGTGCGTGTGTGTGTTTGTGTGTGCATGAGTGAGTGACAGAGAGAGAGAGTGTGTAATTGTGTGTGCGTTTGTTTTTGTGTATGAGGGTGTGAGAGAAAGAGAGAGAATTGTGTGTTTGTGTGTGCGCGTGTGAATGTGTTTGTGTGTGTGCGTGAAAGGGTGTGTAATAGTGTGTGTATACAGTTGCCTCGTGGGAAGTGTCAGCGCTTGTTACGCCAGCTTGTCAATTTGTCCTGGCTTGTCCCTGCCTGAGCACTTCCTTGTATGTGGCCGTCCGATAGGCGGCATTGAGAGAGGGTATTGATTTACACCGCCCCTCCAATTTGGAGGGAAAAGGATCAACTACAAAGATGTGTGTGTGCCCTTGTGCATGTTTGCATGTGTGTGTGTGTATGTGTGTGTGTGTGTGTGTGTGTGTGTGTGTGTGTGTGTGTGTGTGTGTGTGTGTGTGTGTGTGTGTGTGTGTGTGTGTGAATGTGCATGTCAAGGTGGGGGTCTCTGTGGGAGAACAAACAATCGTACAGCAGCGAGAGGAAAGCTGTGCAAACAGCAAAGAGCGGTGAGAGGAAAAATGTTATGTGAAAGTTATAGAACACTTGTGTTTTGTGCAAGGGCTGTTGCACCATCTGGCCCCACTGTCCTTGAGTTAATTAGACCTTGGTTTGACCAACTTTATATAGAGAGAATTTGTTCAATTTAAGAGGCATCTAGCTGTATGGATATAAGTAAAATATAGACCACTAATATATGGCTCTTTATCAGTTTTTCAATAGCGATAGGCCCGCCATGAGATATGTGTATTCCTATAAGTGCTATAAGTACAAACATTAATAGCGTGAAGGCGAAATAAT
>NC_136936.1:21815400-21820400 GCF_949987615.1 Pollachius pollachius
CCAAAGGGCTTTGCTAAACTAAACTCCATGCAGGAAAAGCCATTCCGACCACAACATACTCAGTAAGTAAACCCTGTTAACACCTCTCCACTGCTAATTCTCTGCTAAATTGTAGCCTAGCGCCTGTTTCCTCTATTGGTGGTCCACGTCGAGGGGTAGCGAGGGCACATGATGTGCAATCAGCAACCAATTAACGTTCGCTTAAGGCGAGGAAGCCTTGGTCCACCAAGTACAAGATTGAATTTTGCTACTACAACTAATGAGTCAACAAAACACTGAAGGCAGAATTTTTCTCCTGTTAGAGAGAGAAGGTGAAATGGGTCCTTCCACTCATCAACGGAGACCAGTGGGTGTTCACATCTGATCCTTGATGCCAGGCCCATGGCATGTATCCCATGTTAACACACGACAATCGATTACCATGCAATATCTGGCTCTTATACAAACATGGACTGCACCAGAAGCATACCTTCAATCATGCAAAAAGTAATATTTTCATTTTCATTTTCATTGAAATTCATTTTAAGACAAAATTTTAAACATAAAAACACCAAATAGGAATACCGAGAACAATAGGGAGTTAACCATGTGTGTGTGTGCGGGCATTCACCTGGAACGTGCTAATTAAATATGCATAACACCCATGGCTCTCTGTGTTTCACCTGCCTTGTCATAATCAGGCAAAGCGGGAGTGTCTTCTGAACAGCCCTTTGTATTCAACAACAAAATGGCACACAAGACCCTTTAAGAAACTTTTACTCCTGCAAACATGATGCAGTGTTGCCCCAATCTCCTCACTGTGGTCATCGTTGCCGCTGCCTTAAATCTGCCTCTCCATTGCCTTGGCTCACATACCTGCATCGGTTATCCTCTTGTTTTCCCTTCAGGATTATGTTTTGAAATCTAAATCTTTTGGACCGGAACTCATCCCTCCCTTTCTCTCCCTAAGGTTGTCAGAAAAAAATCATATATCAGTGTATACTACACTGATATATTCCTTCTGTCATTAACAAACTGTATTGGAAGTCGATAGGGAATATTTTGCAGTGGAATATTTGCTTTTGTTTTTCAGTGAAAGACCCCTAACTCTGTGCCTGGGTAAAGAGCCCGGTTATGTCCGTGGCTCCCATCTGTTCATGTGCTGTGCTTCTGCTTGACTCTGCAGTGTTTCACCTCTGTGTTTGACAAACATGGTCACTATGTAAAATACACCCGGTCCTTTGACCCCGACCCAGCTGGCCAGCCAACGCTCTCTGTCGCCAATCCACAGTGTGTTTTAAGGTGCTGATAATCTCTATGGTGTTAGCATTGAATGTAGCATGGTGCTCGGCTGCTGGCTGGTGTTTGATGGCTCGAGCAAGGGACTATGCACCGGTGCAATGGAGAGCAAAGAGAGGGATCGCTCCAGTTATTGGAGGCTGTACATTCCAAGATGCGGTTGTGTATAAAGTACTAGAGATTCATACTTGAGTAAATGTACAGCTACAGATATCTTATTTGAAAATTGCTAAATCGGTTAGAATATCACTTGAGTTACATTCATGAGATCAATGAGCTCAAATATAATGTACTTAAGTACCTCAAGTATTTTACATGGTTAAAATGTACCTACTTATCAAACATATAGTGAAGGAGTAGATATATAGGTAAACGATTGGGGTAGCTATGATCACTGGAGCTGGTCTTCTGTAGTCATCCAGAAGCAGCACTACTGCTAGTGGATGAGGAGGATGCGTTCAGACCGCTGCAATCTCTGTAGCTTACGGACATCCGCTTTGGATGTTCAGCAAATATTATTTGGGCTTAATGTGCCTCAACTTGTCAGTGACATCGGCAGTTATTCGCATGCATATGCAACGAGCTGAAGGGTAAAGAAGTACGTAAGGATAATTCATTTGCACAATAGGACAATTATTCCAGATTTTATTACGTAACGATAATTGCGAAAACATTTAGTTTAAATGGAGTGAAGTTAAAGTGAAAGTCAACAGTCTTAATAAAACTCAAGAAAAGTACAGATGCTCAAAATACGACTTAAGTACTCTAGTTTACACCACTGGGGAGCTGTACTATTCAGCAGTAGATGACGATATGTACGGCAACTTGCACATGTAGGAGGTCATGTTGGACATACCGTCCAAATACATACAGTGGGGCAAAAATGTATTTAGTCAGCCACCAATTGTGCAAGTTCTCCCACTTAAAAAGACGAGAGAGGCCTGTAATTTTCATCATAGGTAAACCTCAGCTACGAGAGACAAAATGAAAAAAAAAATCCAGAAAATCACATTGTCTGATTTTTTAAGAATTTATTTGCAAATTATGGTGGAAAATAAGTATTTGGTCACCTACAAACCAGCAAGATTTCTGGCTGTCACAGACCTGTAACTTCTTCTTTAAGGGGCTCCTCTGTCCTCCACTCGTTACCTGTATTAATGGCACCTATTTGAACTCCTTATCAGTATAAAAGACACCTGTCCACAACCTCAAACAGTCACACTCCAAACTCCACTATGGCCAAGACCAAAGAGCTGTCAAAGGACACCAGAAACACAATTGTAGACCTGCACCAGGCTGGGAAGTCTGAATCTGCAATAGGTAAGCAGCTTGGTGTGAAGAAATCAACTGTGGGAGCAATTATTAGGAAATGGAATACATACAAGACCACTGATAATCTCCCTCGATCTGGGGCTCCACGCAAGATCTCACCCTGTGGGGTCAAAGTGATCACAAGAACGGTGAACAAAAATCCCAGAACCACACGGGGGCACCTAGTGAATGACCTCCAGAGAGCTGGGACCAAAGTAACAAAGGCTACCATCACTAACACACTACGCCGCCAGGGACTCAAATCCTGCAGTGCCAGACGTGTCCCCCTGCTAAAGCCAGTGCATGTCCGGGCCCGTTTGAAGTTTGCTAGAGAGCATTTGGATGATCCAGAACAGGATTGGGAGAATGTCATATGGTCAGATGAAACCAAAATATAACTTTTTGGTAAAAACTCAACTCGTCGTGTTTGGAGGAGAAAGAATACTGAGTTGCATCCAAAGAACACCATACCTACAGTGAAGCATGGGGGTGGAAACATCATGCTTTGGGGCTGTTTTTCTGCCAAGGGACCAGGACGTCTGATCCGTGTGATGAAAAGAATGAATGGGGCCATGTATCGTGAGATTTTGAGTGAAAACCTCCTTCCATCAGCAAGGGCACTGAAGATGAAACGTGGCTGGGTCTTTCAGCATGACAATGACCCCAAACACACCGCCCGGGCAACGAAGGAGTGGCTTCGTATTGCCCAGCGAAGGCCCAAAAACATCACTGCTCTAGAGGAGATCTGCATGGAGGAATGGGCCAAAATACCAGCAGCGGTGTGTGAAAACCTTGTAAAGACTTACAGAAAACGTTTGACCTCTGTCATTGCCAACAAAGGGCATGTAACAAAGTATTGAGATGACCTTTTGTTATTGACCAAATACTTATTTTCCACCATCATTTGCAAATAAATTCTTTAAAAATCAGACAATGTGATTTTCTAGATTTTTTTTTTTTCATTTTGTCTCTCATAGCTGAGGTATACCTATGATGAAAATTACAGGCCTCTCTCATCTTTTTAAGTGGGAGAACTTGCACAATTGGTGGCTGACTAAATACTTTTTTGCCCCACTGTAGGTGTTTGGACAGTTTTGACATACATGTTGCCGAATATATTTCCATTAGAGAAGAACACAGACCTAGTTTTCTTCAGTTAGTTACATTCCCTCATTGTAACACATGTTGACTACAAGCTGAGTAAACAACATGATTCGCTAGCATGTCATTATACCACATCAGAGAAAGCATTTGGGCTATAATAGCTGGCTACCATACTCATAACTTAAAGCAAAAGATGCCAGAGCAAATAGTTGTTAAATTTTACGGAATTACTGGGAAATTTACGAAGCATAGAGTATGGAGTATGGAGTGACTGAATGCCATGGGCATATGGACGAGCTGCGCAGTTGCTCATCTATTTTTCATGAAAACAAAATCAAATATTCAACACACACCACCTAGAGGGAGAAGAAAAGGGAATCATACGTGGTTGGAGAGCAGGAGAAAAAGTGGCAGAAAACATAGAAATAGGAAATAGAGATGAATGACGCTCTGGACAGGGGTATTGCAAAGAAGATGATATGTTTGAAATTGCATCACAAACACACAGACATTTGCATGTAGATACTGAAAACATGTGGGGAGATCGTGGGAGAGATTCAAAATGGGAGAGTGCGAAGTCTGAAAACTTGTTTACAGGGACGTTGTAGAGGAGGCGTGAAAACAATCGGGTCCCAGAGCCAGAGGAAGGCTAAATGAAAGATGAGTATAGCCACCGCCAATTAGCTCAAAGCAGGCTGGCACGCTTGCTCGGGGATCCTTCTCTCTCTCTCTCTCTCTCCCTTTCCTTTGCTCTCTCCCTGCATCGCTTCGTCTCCTTGTTCTCCAATTCATGTTGGTTGCTCTTCAATCAATCCCTCCGCTCCCACGCTCATTTATTTGGTTCAACAGGCTGTGCATGTGTGCTACGTAGTGTGTGTGACATATTTTACTAATTTTACTAACCCATTTTCAGTAGAAAGCCTTTGGTACTCTGAATCATTTTTGGATGCAGTGTCGTTACTGCTGCTGATGTCGCTCTGTGTCTGCTTATCTCTCCCCCCCCCCCCCCCTCTCTGGAGTATCGGTGGACGTGTCTCCCACAGTCACAGCCCTGCATATTAATGCATAAAAGTCAACGCAGTGAGAAAACAACCGGAACACATGCTTGCTTTGACACACAATGCATACAATCACACATGTAACAATCCCCCCCCCCCCCCCCCCCCCCCCCCACACACACACACACACACACACACACAAACTGTGTGTGTGTGTGTGTGTGTGTGTGTGTGTGTGTGTGTGTCACTTGCATACAATAAGTAATCATCAACATGAATCCAGCCATAAATATGAACTGGAAAGCAGAC